>NC_045449.1:35335966-35411369 GCF_002776525.5 Piliocolobus tephrosceles
TAGAGACGGGGTTTCGCCGTGTTAGCCAGGATGGTCTCGATCTCCTGGCCTCGTGATCCGCCCGTCTCGGCCTCCCAAAGTGCTGGGATTAGTTTTTCTTTTTTTTGAGACAGAGTCTCGCTCTGAAACACAGGCTGGAGCGCAGTGGCATGAACTGGGCTCACTGCAAGCTCCACCTCCGGGGTTCAAGCCATTCTCCTGCCTCAGCCTCCTGAGTAGTTGGGACTACAGGCGCCTGCCACCACGCCCGGCTAATTTTTTTGTATTTTTTAGTGGAGATGGCGTTTCACTGTGTTAACCAGGATGGTCTCGATTTCCTGACCTCATGATCCGCCCGCCTCGGCCTTTCAAAGTGCTGGGATTACAGGTAGGAGCCACTGCACCCAGCTGAATAATTATAATTTTCTTATAACTTGCCACTGTACACAGTCTTTACTGATAAAAAGCACATTTAAAGTATTCATAAAACATTCGGAAAAGGCGTAAAAAGAAAGTCTTGGTAAAACAACAAATTTGTCAATTAAATACACCAATTTTACCTTCAGGGTTCCTTTTATGTTTCTTGAAAAAAAAAAAAAAAAAAAACCCTTCAGGCTGGGCACAGTGGCTCAAACCTGTAATCCCAGCACTTTGGGAGGCCGAGGCAGGTGGATCATGAGGTCAGGAGTTTGAGACCAGCCTGGCCAACATGGTGAAGCCCTGCCATGTACTTCAGCGTGGGGGACAGAGTAAAACCCTTTCAAAAGAAAGCCCTCCCAAAGCAAAACATAAACAGTGAGGTTGGAAGAATAAACCAATATATAAACCTTAAGATCCCAAAATCAAAAAGCATCTAGAAACTAATCCAAATGTGAACAAAAAACTCCAATGCTGTTTTTTTTTTTTTCTATCTAGTAAGGGCTAGATTAAAGAAGAAGCTTTTATGAAGTAATGTCTAAGTAAGTCGTTTTATTTAGAGTATTTGTTTCTTCATTTAGAAGTATTAACTGACACATCCTTTCCTACATGCTAGTTACTGTTCCAGGCATTGGGGATGATATAGTAAATAAGAGAGAAGAATATAGTAAATAAAAGAGAAGGTCCCTGCTCTCTTGGAGTTTATGTTTTAGTGGAGTAAAGTACCATTAATATGCAAACAAACACACGAATAAGGTAATTTCCGATAATTATAACAAAATAAAACTGGACAAAGTGATGAAGAACAGTTGAACACTAATAAAAAGCACAAAAATGCAAAAAAAGGTGGCATTATAAAGACTGTGAAAAGGACACTTATTTACAGTATGACAGCTGATATAAAAAGGCAGAACATGACCTTGTTCATCCTTAGCTGGGAATGTGTGCACAGGTTGATTCGACTTTTCATGACTCCACACATGACCAATGCTCTGTGTCCCCCCAATATTCATAAGTTGAAGCCCTATCTCCCAATGTGACAGTATTCGGAGAGAGGGCCTCTAAAGTAGTAGGTTAATGTAAAATGAGGTCATGAGAATAACATCCTGATTTGAGAGGATTCGTGTCCTTGAAGAACAAGACACCAAAGAGCTCACTCCTCTTCCTTCCTCCCCACGAGGACACAGCAAGAAGGTGGCCAGCTACAAGCCAGGGAGAGAGCTCTCACCAGAGACCAATCAGCCAGAACCTTGATCTTGAGCTTCTAGTCTCCAGAACTGTAAGAAAATAAAATTTCTGTTGTTCAAGCCACTCAAGACTATAGTAATTTTGTTATGGTAGCCTGAGGTGACCACAACAGATTTTAGTATAAAGAAATGAGGTATGGTGGGTTGGGGGGTGAGAGAAGTGAGATACTACTATAACAAATACCTAAAATGTGGAAGTGATTTTGAAATTGGGTAATAAGCAAAGGCTGGAAAAGTTTTGAGATACTGTAAATATGGACATTAAGGGCAATTCTGGTGAGGTTTTTTTTTTTTTTTTGAGATGGAGTCTCGCTCTGTTGCCCAGGCTGGAGTGCAGTGGCATCATTCTCAGCTCACTGCAACCTCCACCTCCCTGGTTCAAGCAATTCCCCTGCCTCAGCCTCCCCAGTAGCTGGGATTACAGGCGCCCGCCACCACGCCCAGCTAATTTTTTTGTATTTTTAGTAGAGACGGGGTTTCACCATGTTGGCCAGACTGGTCTTGAACTCCTGACCTCAGGCAATCCGCCCGCCTCAGCCTCCCAAACTGCTGGGATTACAGGCGTGAGCCACCACGCCCGGCTATTCTGGTGAGACTTTATACAGAAATGAGGAACATGTTATTGGAAACTGAAGGAAAGCTGGTGCTTAGTATAAAGTGGTAAATAACTTGGCTGTGTTCTAGTATTTTATGGAAGGTAAAACTTGTGAGAAATGAAATTGGCTATTTATCTCAGAAGATTTCTAAGCAAAGTGTAGAGGAAGTGGCTTGGTTCCTCCTAGATCACTTATAGTAAAAATGAAAGAGGAGACAGATGAATTGAAGAAGGAATTGTTCAGCAAGAATGAA
This sequence comes from Piliocolobus tephrosceles, assembly GCF_002776525.5. NCBI lineage: Eukaryota > Metazoa > Chordata > Mammalia > Primates > Cercopithecidae > Piliocolobus > Piliocolobus tephrosceles. The sequence continues at coordinate 35,338,459 of NC_045449.1, forward strand.
CCATAACTTAGAGATGTGAAAAATTCCCAGCCTATCCACATTGCTAAAAATAAGAAAGCTTGCTCTAGAGAGAAGACCAAAGGTAGGGTTGAACAATCACTCTATAAATAGATTATCCATGATGTTAATCAGCCATCTCAGCAGATGCCAGTGACAGATAAGGGATTATAACAGCAGAAACATTGCTAGTTTGAAGTAAAGAGGACAGAGAAAGTGGGAAAGAATGAAGAAAGACTGTTGGACTTCCTTGATTCCACAAGACAAAACCATTAGCTACTTGACTGTGAATGTGCCCTATTCCTCAAGAAAAGGAAAAATGATGCCAAAGGGGATCACAGATCCTCAGAGCTGCCACTCTTTACATAAGCCCAGGGGGCAATGCTATGTCTTCCTTGGTTTCAGAGGGTAGGGCCCTTGCAGAGAGAGGAAGGGACAGGGTCACCCCACAGAGCAGTAGGGTGACTCTGCTACTGCAGTGGGCCTGGAAGGCAGAGCCTCAAAGCAAAAGATTATTCTTTTAATTATTATTTTTTTTGAGACGGAGTCTCACTGTCACCCAGGCTGGAGTGGAGTGGCATGATCTCATGTCACTGCAACCTCCTCTGCCTCCTGGGTTCAAGTGATTCTTCTGCCTCAGCCTCTCGAGTAGCTGGGACTACAGGCACGCGCCACCATGCCCGGCTAATTTTTGTATTTTTAGTAGAGATGGGGTTTCACCATATTGGCCAGTGTGGTCTCAAACTCCTGACTTTGTGATCCGCCTGCCTTAGCCTACCAAAGTGCTGGGATTACAGGCATGAGCCACCGTGCCTGGCCAGCAAAGGATTATTCCTGAGCCTTATGGTCTAATGAAATTTGCCTTGCTAGGGACCCATAATCCTTTTGGGAATGTTCATCCTATGCCTGTCCTACTATTGTATTTTGAAAGCATATAAGTTGCCTGATTTCAAACGTTCACAGCTGGAAGGGAATTTCACCTCAGGATGAATTATAACTTGAGTCTCACCAATCTCTGATTTAGATAATATTTAGATGAGGCCTGGAACTTTTAAGAGTTGATGATGGAACCAGTTAAGCCCTTTGGGGCTGTGTGGATGGAACAGATACAAGAAAAACATGAATGTGGTGGGTGGGGGGCAAGGGGCCGGGGCAAACTTCTGGGAACTCAATTGTGTCCACTTAAAATTCATATGTTGCATCCCTAAACCCCAACGTGAATGTATGTGGAGAAAGGACTTCTAAGGAAGTAATCAAAGTTAAATAAATTCATAAACATGGGACCCTAATAGCCTCTTTGTAAGAAGAAACATCAGGGTCCGGGCACGGTAGCTCACGCCTATAATCCCAGCACTTTGGGAGACCGAGGCAGGCAGATCACAAGGTCAGGATATCAAGAACATCTTGACCAACATGGGGAAACTCCGTCTCTACTAAAAATACAAAAATTAGCCAGATGTGGTGGCACGCACTTGTAGTCCCAGCTACTTTGGAGGCTGAGGCAGGAGAATTGCTTGAATCCGGGAGGAAGAGGTTGTAGTGAGCCGAGATCACACCATTGCACTCCAGCTTGGGCGACAAAAGCAAAACTCCGTCTCAAAAAAAAAAAAAAAAAAAAGAAGAAACACCAGGGAATTCACTCTCTCTCCTTCTTTTCCTCCCTATCATATGAGGACATAGAGAAAAGATGGCTGTCTGCAAGCCAGGAAGAAAGCCCCTGCCAGAAACTGAATCAGCTAGAACTTTGATCTTGAACTTCCAGGCTCCAGAACACTAAGAAAATTAATTTCTATTGTATTTATTTATTTAATTTTTATTTATTTATTTTGAGACAGTCTCTCTGTTGCCCAGGCTGGAGTGCAGTGGCACGATCTCGGCACACTGCAACCTCTGCTTCCCAGGTTCAAGCGATTCTCCTGTCTCAGCCTCCCAAGTAGCTGGGATCACAGGCGCATGCCAACATACCAGGCTAATTTTTGTGTTTTTAGGTAGAGATGGGGTTTTGCCATGTTAGCCAGGCTGGGTGACAGAGCAAGACTCTGTCTCAAAAAAAATAATTAATTAATTAAAATAAATAAATAAAATAACAAAGAGATGGCATTTTCCACGCAGAATCCTGGCAAAAATATTCATAAGGTCAGGATGATGGGTAATAGGCATTCTCATATATTGTCAGTAAGAGTAGAAATTGGTGCAATCTTTCTGAAGGGTGATTTGTGTTCAAGAAAAAATTATTCTAACACTTCTTAAAACAGTAAGGAGACCATATTCAAGACTATTCCAATAGGGGTATCACAATAGGGGAGAGAGATTGGGTTCAAATCAGAATACAAAGACAAGTGGGGATTCACAACCAAGAGCAAGGTGAAGGGGTCAGTGGATGAACAATTACTAACAGTGAGACATCAAGGGTAGGGAAATTCTTGCTAAACTGACCAAACAGGATTCTTACTAAAGGCAGGCCAGCCAGGTGAGCAGCCTGGCCAACATGCAAAACCCTGTTTCTACTAAAAATACAAAAAAAAAAAATTAGGTGGGCAGAATGGCGCATGCCTGTCATCCCAGCTACTTGGGGGGCTGAGGCAGAACTGCCTGAACCCGGGAAGCAGAGGTTGCAGTGAGCCAAGATCGCGCCACTGCACTCCAGCCTGGGTGACAGAGCAAGACTCCATCAAATCAAAAAAAATAAACAAAATAAAGGCAGGCCAAGGATTTAAATATCAAAGGTGGGGAATGAGGAACGTGATCAGATATCAAATGTGCTCAGACTATCAAATGTGAGGGATTCTCTATGAAGCTTAGCAGGTTTCTTTGCTAAGACTGGGCTGGGCAGGCCAAAGACAGGATGGGGCCAAGGTCGGTCAAGGACAATCTTTGTCACTGATAATGTTTATCAAAATTAAAGGGCCATTGGCCGGGCGCAGTGGCTCAAGCCTGTAATCCCAGCACTTTGGGAGGCCGAGACGGGTGGATCACGAGGTCAGGAGATCGAGACCATCCTGGCTAACATGGTGAAACCCCGTCTCTACTAAAAATACAAAAAAACTAGCCGGGCGAGGTGGCGGGCGCCTGTAGTCCCAGCTACTCCGGAGGCTGAGGCAGGAGAATGGCGTAAACCCGGGAGGCGGAGCTTGCAGTGAGCTGAGTCCGGCCACTGCACTCCAGCCCAGGCGACAAAGCTAGACTCTGTCTCAAAAAAAAAAAAAAAAAATTAAAGGGCCAGGCACAGTGGCTCATGCCTGTAATCCCAGCACTTTGGGAGGCCGAGGTGGGAGAACTGCTTAATCCTAGGAGTTGACACCATTTCTACAAAAAAAAAAAAAAAAAAAAAAAAAAGGTGATACATGATGGCATGGTAGCTCAATGTAGGCTTGAACTGCTGGGCTCAAGCAATCTTCCCACCTCAGCCCTGCTCCTCGGTAGCTGAGACTACAGCTACACCACACACGGTTAATTTTTTTTTTTGGTAAAGACAATGTCTTACTATGTTGCCCAGGCTGGTTTTGAACTACTGGGCTCAAGTGATCCCTCACCGTGGCCTCCCCAAGTGCTGGGATTACAAGTATGAGCCACTGCACCTGGTCAATAGTGATCAATTTTGGGGGGAGGCACTAGAAAACAGTAGCACAAGGAAGTTTTTATTTTTCATTTCATACTTTTCTATACAATATGGTTTGACAGGAGCTATTCCACTATTACTGGAAATGAAACTTCTATATTATTTCAATTTCTTACTCCGGGCATAAACTATATATACATATACATATACATACACAAAACAAATATAAATATAAATAAATTGTAGGTCAAGGAAGGAAGAGGTCTTCTCAATTGGCTTTGACTTTGATTTTATGCTATTGTACTGGTTATTTTTTCATGCTTATCAAACACCTCAAAAAACTGTTGTTTAGTTACATTTCAGTAGTCTGACTCATACCTTTGAATGTTCCGAAAGGAAATCTGGAAGAAGATAAACTTGTGCCAGTAACTCTGTGTAGTCACGACAGCGAAAATAATAAATATGGGAAAGAATATTATCAAGAGTGAAATCTTCCAAAGCTTTTCGGTGTTCTGAAACAACAAAACAATCTTAATTAGTTTTACCTGTTTGGATGTGCTGGCAATTGTAAGAAAACAATCCTTTTTAATAACAAAATGTTCTCCTTTGTATAACAAAATTCTTTAACTGAAAGATGACAAACTGTAGCAAAATTACCATAAACTATCAGTTCGCAATTTCTGATCTCTCTCCTTTTTGAGACGGGGTCTCACTCTGTCTCTGTCGCCTAGGCTGGAGTGCAGTGGCGCGATCTCAGCTCACTGCAAGCTCCACCTCCCGGGTTCACGCCATTCTCCTGCCTCAGCCTCCTGAGTAGCTGGGACTACATGCGCCCGCCACCGCGCCCGGCTAATTTTTTGTGTTTTTAGTAGAGACGGGGTTTCACCGTGGTCTCGATCTCCTGACCTTGTGATCCGCCTGCCTCGGCCTCCCAAAGTGCTGGGATTACAGGCGTGAGCCACCGTGATCTCTCTCTTAATTTGTTTAGAGATCAGGTCTCACTCTGACGCCCAGGTTGGAGCACAGTGGCACAATCATAGCTCACCGCAACCTTGAATTCCTAGGCTCAAGGGATCCTCCTGCCCCAGCCTCCCAAAGCACTGGAATTACAGGCATAATGCACTGTGTCCAGCCCCTTGAATTTTTTTTTTTTTTTTTTTTTCAGATAAAGTCTCACTCTGTTGCCCAGGCTGGAGTGCAGTGACATGATCTCGGCACACTGCAACCTCTGCCTCTCGGGCTCAAGCGATTGTCCTGCCTCAGCCTCTTGAGTAGCTGGGATTATAGCCACTCGCCACCACACCCAGCTAATTTTTGTATTTTCAGTAGAGACGGGGTTTCACCATGTTGGCCAGGCTGGTCTTCAACTCCTGACCTCAAGTGATCTGCCCGCTTCAGCTTCCCAAAGTGCTGGGATTACAGGCATGAGCCACCACACCCAACCTGATCTTTTACTTTCACATTTTCCACTGTTTCCTTACATATTAGGCAATGTAAAATTATTTATAAACATATATAACCAGTACTTTAATGCCTGCCTTTTCATATTTCTAGTCACTGGCTTCATTGAACAGAAATAACATAATGGAAGTTTCTCTTTCTTGTTTTTTTCTATAGGACTACAAATTAAGAGTTAATGGCAGCCTGGACAACATGGCAAAACCCCATCTCTGCAAAAAATACAAAAATTAGTCAGGTGTGGTAGTGTGCAAATGTGGTCATAGCTACTCAGGAGGTTAAGGTGAGAGGATCGCTTGAGCCTGGGAGGTCAAGGCTGCAGTAAACTGTGATAGCCGCACTGTACTCCAACCTGGGTGACAGAATGAAACTCTGTCTCAAAAAAAAGAAAAAGAAAAGTTACGAAAAAATGTTCAAATAAAGCATTTTTTCTCTTGAATGCTGTAGTACAATTTGATATTTAACTAGCAACAATTATATAAAATCTTTCTTGGCTTTGATGTTTAAAACAAACAGTTTGAGGCCGGGAGCAGTGGCTCACACCTGTAATCACAGCACTTTGGGAGGCTGGGTGGGTGGATCACTAGGTCAGGAGTTCGAGACCAGCCTGGTCAACATGGTGAAACCCCATCTCTACTAAAAATATAAAAATTAGCCTGGTGTGGTGGTGCACACCTGTAATCTCAGCTACTCAGGAGGCTGAGGCAGGAGACTTGCTTGAACCCAGGAGACGGAGGTTGTAGTGAGTCAAGATCTCACCATTGCACTCTAGTCTGGGCGACAGAACAAGACTCTGTCTCAGAAAAAAAGAAAAACAAACAAACAGTTTGGTTTTGCATATATTTCAGAGAAAAACCAAGAGAGTTACTGCATTTTTTCTTTTCTTCTTTCTTTTTTTTTTTGAGACAGTCTCCCTCTATCCCCCAGGCTGGAGTGCAGCGACGCAATCTCAGCTCACTGCAAGCTCTGCCTCCCGGGTTCATGCTATTTTCCTGCCTCAGCCTCCCGAGCAGCTGGGACTACAGGCACCCGCCACCACGCCCAGCTAATTTTTTGTATTTTTAGTAGAGACAGGGTTTCACCGTGTTAGCCAGGATGGTCTCCATCTCCTGATCTCGTGATCTGCCTGCCTTGGCTGCCCAAAGTGCTGGGATTGCAGGCATGAGCCACCGTGCCCGGCCAGTTACTGCATTTTAAAATGTACTTAGCCAGGCACGGTGGCTCATGCCTGTAATTCTAACACTTTAGGATGCCAAGGCAGGCAGATCTCTTGAGCCCATGAATTCAAGACTAGTCTGGACAACATGGCAAAACTCCGTCTCTATTAAAAAATGCAAAAAAAAATTAGCTGGGCATGGTGGTGCCCACCTGTAGCCCCAGCTACTCAGCGGGCTAAAGTCAGAGGATCATCTGAGCCCAGGGAGGTCAAAGCTGCAGTGAATTGTGATCATGCCACTGCATTTCGGCCTGGGTGACAAGGTGAGACCATTTCAAAAAAAGTAAAATATTAAAAATAAAATGTACTTAAATTTTAACTCTCAAAAAACAAGAAGCTATATTTTAGAATAGAAAATATTTCCTATTGCAAATATACATGTAACAAGAGTCAAATTTTCACCCAAACAATGACAACTTAATCAATCTCATATCAATCATTTAAAAACTTTAGGCCAAGTGTGGAGGCTCACGCCTGTAATCCAGCACTTTGGGAGGCCAAGGCAGGTGGATCACGAGGTCAAGAGATCGAGACCATTCTGGCTAACACGGTGAAACCCCATCTCTACTAAAAATACAAAAAATTAACCAGGCATGGTGGCAGGCGCCTGTAGTCCCAGTTACTCGGGAGGCTGAGGCAGGAGAGTGGCGTGAACCCGTGAGGCGGAGCTTGCAGTGAACTGAGATTGCGCCACTGCATTCCAGCCTGGGCAACAGAGTGAGATTCTGTCTTAAAAAATAAATAAATAAATAAATAAAAATAAAAACTTTACATCCCAGTGCTATACCTACTCTATTTACGGTAAGGTTTTAAGACACTAATACAAACACACATGGTGGCATGGGTAGCTTTAAGGTATAGGGGAAGGAAAATTTTTTTCCTGCCACCCTCTTAGGTTTCTTGGCTGGAGCCCTGTAAATCGGACTGACAAAAGATGGATTAACAAGAGAAAAACAGTTTATTAATTGTGCATAGTGCATGTAACAACACAGGGAAGTCCAGAAATTAAGTAACTCAAAAGTTTGGTTAGATTTGGGGCCGGGCACAGGTGTTCACACCCATAATCCAAGCACTTAGGGAAGCCAAGGTAGGAGGATCACCTGAGGTCAGAAGTTTGAGACCAGTTTGGCCAACATGATGAAACTCTGTCTCTACTAAAAATACAAAAATTAGCCAGGTATGGTGGTATGCACCTGTATTCACAGCTCCCAGCTACTTGGGAAGCTGAGTCAGGAGAATCACTTGAATCTGGGAGGTGAAGGTTGCAACGAGCCAAGATTGCGCCACTGCACTCCAGCCTGGGCAGCAGAGCCAGATTCCATCTCAAAAAAAAAAAAAGGATTTGAGCTTATCTTCCCGAAGGTACAATAAATTTTTAGAGAAGTAACAAGACAAAGGAAAAGAACCATGAGTCTCTAAAGGCAGCAAATATTGAAACTAATTGGAGATAAAAGATAGCTAGTAAAATTTGTTATGTACGCTGATAATGGTCTAAAGTTGTCTGCAGTGATTAACTTTTGTCTTCCTGGTAAGAGAGGGAAGATGAGACTCTTCTGTACATTTATGTCCTGTATTTAGGAAGGGTAGACAGATTTATCTATTTCTTCTCAATTGCCTTCAGCTCAAAATAATCCTTACGCCAAAGTGGCATATTTTGGGGTGGCATATTCTGCTAGGGCCCAAAGGGCTTTCAGTAAGCATGCCGGTCATCAGCAAAATGGGACACTTAGTACATTCATTAAAAAAAAAAAATCCAGGCCGGGCACGGTGGCTCAAGCCTGTAATCCCAGCACTTTGGGAGGCCGAGACGGGCGGATCACGAGGTCAGGAGATCGAGACCATCCTGGCTAACACGGTGAAACCCCGTCTCTACTAAAAATACAAAAAAACTAGCCGGGCGAGGTGGCGGGCGCCTGTAGTCCCAGCTACTCCGGAGGCTGAGGCAGGCGAATGGCATAAACCCGGGAGGCAGAGCTTGCAGTGAGCTGAGATCCGGCCACTGCACTCCAGTCCGGGCGACAGAGCGAGACTCCGCCTCAAAAAAAAAAAAAAAATCCAGCTGATTACACTCATTTAAAGGAAATCTTATGAAAAGCATTTTTTTTAAACTTCTAGAGGAAAGAATAAAGACCGCACATCCAAAAAATAAATAAAACAAAGAAAAAGAAAACCTGTAGCTCATGTCTGTAATCCCAGCACTTTGGGAGGCTAAGGCAGGCAGATCATGAGGTCAGGAGTTTGAGACCAGCCTGGTCAGCATGGTGAAACCCCATCTCTACTAAAAACACAAAAAAGTAGCCAGGCATTGTGGCACACGCCCATAGTCCCAGCTACTCAGGAGGCTGAGGCAGAATTGCTTGAACCCAGTAGGCAGAGGTTGGAGTGAGCCGAGATCGTGCCACTGCACTCCAGCCTGGGTAACAGAGCGTGACTCCATCTCAAAATAAATAAATAAAAAAGAAAACAGTCACTCCACAAGCCATTTAATTTGTAAGTAATTGAAAGGGTAAGAACTTGAATATAAATTTCCTTTCTTTTGTTTTGAGAAGGAGTTTCACTTTGGTCGCCCAGAGTGGAGTGCAGTGGCGCCATCTCGGCTCACTGCAACTTCCACCTCCTGGGTTCAAGCGATTTTCCTGCCTCAGACTCCTGAGTTGGGATTATAGGCACTCACCACCATGCCCAGCTAATTGTTTGTATTTTTAGTAGAGATGGGGTTTCACCATGGCTCCTGACTTCAGGTGATCCACCCACCTAGGCCTCCCAAGGCGCTGGGTTTACAGGAATGAGACACTGCACCTGGCCTACAAATTACCTTTCAAAAATTGTTTTAGGCTGGGCGCAGTGGCTCACGCCTGTAATCCCAGCACTTTGGGAGGCCAAAGTGGGCAGATCACCTGAGGTCAGGAGTTCAAAACTTGACTTGCCTACATGGTGAAACCCCGTCTCTACAAAAAATACAAAAATTAGTTGGGTGTGGCCGGGTACTGTGGCTCATGCCTGTAATTCCAGCACTTTGGCAGGCAGATCAGGAAGTCAGGAGATCAAGACCATCCTGGCTAATGTGGTGAAACCCTGTCTCTCCTAAAAATACAAAAAAAATTAGCTGAGCATGGTGGCGGGTGCCTGTAGTACCAGCTACTTGGGAGGCTGATGCAGGAGAATAGCGTGAACCCAGGAGGTGGAGCTTGCAGTCAGCCGAGATTGCGCCACTACACTCCAGCCTGGGCGAGAGAGCGAGACTTTGTCTCAAAAAAAAAAAAAAAAAAAAACAACTAGCTGGCCTTGGTGACACATGCCTGTAATCCCAGCTACTCAGGAAGAGGCTAAGGCAGGAGAATCGCTTGAACCTGGAAGGTGGAGGTTGCAGTGAGCCGAGATCATGCCACTGCACTCTAAACTGGGCGACAGAGCAAGACTGTCTTGAAAAAGAAAAAAAAGATTGGCCGGGTGCAGTGGCTCACGCCCGTAATCCCAGCACTTTGGGAGGCTGAGACGAGAGGATCACCTGAGATCAGGAGTTCGAGACCAGCCTGATCAACATGGAGAAACCCTGTCTCTACTAAAAATACAAAATTAGCTGGGCGTGGTGGCACATGCCTGTAATCCCAGCTTCTCAGGAGGCTGAGGCAGGAGAATCCCTTGAACCTGGGAGGTGGAGGTTGCAGTGAGCCGAGATTGTGCCACTGCACCCCAGCCTGGGCAGCAAGAGTGAAACTTCGTCTCAAAAAACAGCAACAAAAAATTGTTTTACAGTCACTTTATTTTCACATAACAAGCACCAAAAAACACCTCCCAAACACTTTAACAATTAGTGCAGTTATGAAATCAGCTATATAATCAAAGCCCCGAAGTCAATCTGCTTAACAATCCAAACATTTCAGACGTGGTTTTCTTTTTTTTTCTTCTTCTTCTTTTTTTAAGAGACAGAGTAGTCTCACTCTGCTGCCTAGGCTGGAGTGCAGTGGCATAATCTGGGCTCACTGCAACCTCCGACTCCCGAGTTCAAGTGATTCTCCTGCCTCAGCCTCCTGAGTAGCTGAGATTACAGACATGTGCCACCACACCTGGCTAATTTTGGTATTTTTAGTACAGACAGAATTTCATCGTGTTGGCTAGGCTGGTCTCGAACTCCTGACCTCAGGTGATCCACCCGACTCTGCCTCCCAAAGTCCTGGGATTACAGGCATAAGCCACTGCACCTGGCCTCAGACGTGGTTTTCAAAGCTACTTTGGTTTTTGGAAAACCAATATGGAAGTTATTATACATTGAAACGCTATTAACAACAGTTGCTTATATTAAGGTGTCCAAAACCATTAAATTACACCTGATAAGATGCAGTATGATGACTGAAATACATACATAGGTTTTGTCCCAAAGCTCCTACAGGAAGAAGTGAGGGCCATAAAAGGGGAAGAAAAAAAAGCCAGTCCAGGCTGGGGCATTTCTCATTTTGCAACAGTAGTAGAACAGTTTAACACTAGTTCACGGTCAAGTCATTAGGCTTCACATTCCAAATGGTCTGTTGCTGAGGTCTGAGATGGGCACAAATGCAAATTACTTTTACTAATACAGAAAAAAAGAGGATCATTTGCTAACTTACCCTCTCCCTTGTGTTTTTCTGCTATAAGCTGAAGGTGCTGAATGCAGGCAGTAGCAAGGTCTACCACTCTATCAACCATAAAACTTCCCTCTGTATCAATAAAAACTGCTTCACCTGCCACTCCTCCAAAACATTCTGGTATCTGTACATCTACTGCCAACTGCATACTGTCAATAAAAAGATGACAAATAATCAAATATCATGATGATCTAAGGCAGTGTTTTTGAACTCCAGATAATAACAAGCTAGGTACCACGAAAGTTTTATAAATGCAAATATGCTTCCCAAGGCAACAGAAATGTCTAACTCTTCATGACTCCAGATATAATGTGAACCAATTGACCATATGTGAATCAACTGGATTGGGGGAGGGCATGCCTATAAAACCAAGATTAAGGACATTTTATTTTATTTATTATTATTATTATTATTATTATGTTTTTAGATGCAGTCTCGCTCTGTCACCCAGGCTGGAGTTCAGTGGTGTGATCCCGCCTCACTGCAAGCTCCACCTCTCGGGTTCATGCCATTCTCCTGCCTTAGCCTCCCGAGTAGCTGGGACTACAGATGCCCGCCACCACGTCCGGCTAATTTTTTGTATTTTTTAGTAGAGACAGGGTTTCACCACGTTAGCCAGGATGGTCTCGATCTCCTGACCTCGTGATCCACCTGTCTCGGCCTCCCAAAGCGCTGGGATTACAGGCATGAGCCACCATGCCTGGTCGATTAAGGATATTTTAATTATTTCCAGGCCTCTCAAAATGGAGCTCCTTATTATACATAAATCTACTTACAGAGTCTTGCTCTGTCGCCCAAGTTGGAGTGCAGCAGCATGATCTCAGCTCACTGCAACCTCTGCCTCCCAGGTTCAAGCAATTCTCCTGCCTCAGCCTCCCGAGTAGCTGAGATTATAGGTGTGCACCACCATGCCTGGCTAATTTTTTGTATTTTTAGTAGAGATGGGGTTTCACCATGTTGGCCAGGCTGGTCTCGAACTCCTGATCTCACGTGATCCGCCCACCTCAGCCTCCCAAAGTGCTGGGATTACAGGTGTGAGCCACCACCCCCAGCCTCTTTTTTTTTTTTTTTTTGAGATAGGGTCTCACTCTGCTGCCCAGACAGTGATGTGATCAAGGCTCACTACAGTTTCGACCTCCCCGGCTCAAGCAATCCTCCTGCCTCAGCCTCTCAAGTAGCTAAGACCACAGGCACACCACTCTTGGCTAATTTTTCATTTTTAGTAGAGACGAGGTCTCACTATGTTGCCCAGACAGGCCTCAGACTCCTGGACTCAAGTGATCCTCCTGCCTCAGCCTCCCAAAGTGCTGTGATTATAGGCATGAGCCACTACCCCAGCCATAAATCTACTTTCAAACATCTGACTTTCAAATATAGTCTCAGAAATGAATAAAGCAGAAACTTACCGTTTAACCTTAAGACTGCACTACAATTTGCAAAAGAAACATTTTTTCACATCAAAATAATTGCATCAATTTATCAGAAGGGATACTGAAGTAACACAAATAGTAAGTTAATTTTTGTTTAATGCACATATACATTTAAAATTAACAGCACATACATACCTTATTTGGTTTCCTGACTGTAAACCAACAGTACAAAATACTGCTTTCATAATATGTTATTAAACCCACCCTTAAAAGGAGAACACTTTATTTTACCATAATTGTGTTTTTCCAACACCTGGTGCACCACAAATTTCTGTTGTTTTCATTAAGGGTACTCCACCCCCAAGAATATCATCTAGTGCCGAACAGAAGGTAATTATGAAGCCCTGGGTATGCTCCTGCTCAAGAAGTTCCAGTGCTGTACACTTCTTGCCTGACTCAGATGTACCAGCATATCTTGGTTTATTTGTGAGACATTCTCTTCTGATAATTTGCAGAGTTTCTAAGGCTTCCGCTTTAGATATCCCAACTTCTGAAAGTAAAATAAGAAAAAAAGAACCCTAATTTCAGAGATTTAAAAGTGTAACATGATAATGGCTTGTCTTCATTAATTTTAATTTTTAGACAAGAGTGATGCTAGGAGTAGAGAAACATAAAAATGCAACACTCTATCAACCATTTAATTTTTCAGTTTGGCCGGACACAGTGGCTCATTCCTGTAATCCCAGTACTTTAGGAGGCTGAGTCAGCTGGATCACCTGAGTCCAGGAGTTCAAGACCAGCCTGGCCAACATGGTGAAACCCTGTCTCTACTAAAAATACAAAAATTAGCCGGTGTGGTGGCATGCATTATAATCCCAGCTACTTGGGAGGCTGAGGCAGGACAATCGCTTGAACCCAGAAGGTGGAGGTTACAGTGAGCAGAGATCGCACCATTGCACTTCAGCCTGGACGACAGTGTGAGACTTCAGTTCAAAAAAAAAAAAAAAAAATTCAGCTTAATAAAGGCATTTGTTGCCTTAGTCATCACATAAAGAATTACCTATTACCTCAGAAACAATTCAACTAAAGCATTTCTGAGTACCTACAAGTGTCTCAGGAAGCAGAAATAAAAATGTACTCACTATTACTACACTTCTACTATCTCTTTTGGTCTTATGAAGCCATAATTATCTTGCTCTCATAAGGTATACAAATTATTTTTCAGATGAGAATGAAAACAGATTTTTTAACTGCCTACAAGGTACAACTTTAAGAAGCAAATATGCATATATTATTTATAATAAAAACTTTTCATGGAAATAACTAATGTAAAAAATTCATATATCACTCCAAACTAATGAGAATATTCAATGCATAAGCATTTTAATGAATACATTTATGCGTCCTCGACTACACAATTTCACCCATTTGACAGTATGGCCTGAGAAGAGAATATGGCAATTACAAAACAAGCTGGTGAAGAAATAATGGTGAGGATGACATCACGTATCAGTTTATCAGTGATTGATCTGGTAAGAGTATGAGCCATAAATACGGGGCTAATAAAAGACAATGGTGATGACAGAATTTAGGAAATGAAAATCCTATCCAGTTCAAGAGCCTGAATGCTGGAATCAGATTGCCTGGGTTTGTAAATCCTGGCACCACCTACTGTGTGACTTTGGGCAAGTTACTTCACTTTTTCTTTTTTGCTCAGATTTTTTTCTTCTATAAAATGGGAATGAGACGATACATGTAAAAAGCTTGGTAGAATATCAAGGCCGTCTAAAATGGTCAACAGTTGTTAGTGATTATTATTATTCAGAGTTTCACATTTCTTCTTTGAAAAACCAACTTGAAAAAAAAGAGTCCATCAAATTTTGGGGGACACAGTCTGTGTGCGGTATGACTTAAACAGTTAAGATTGGGTCTACAAGACTTATTCTTTAGAGGCGAATCGAAACCTCCGTATTTTCCATCATTAAGGGCAGTAATTTAAAATTCTGTACATCTTCTTCAGTCAATAGCACAGGTCTGGACATGTCATGTGCACATGTAAATGTGCACAACGAGTGACCACGCCAGCTTCATATTTGCATACCTCGGGATGCAGTGGTTCCCATCTGCAGTGCTCTGGAATATGAGGTTTTGGGTGTTTCAGTGAATTACGCAAAAGGAGAATATTCTTTCTACCGCTTCCTCAAGATTCCGGGGATTCTACTCCTTTCCCATTCTTAGTGTCTCTAGTCCTACACAAATCCTGCATTTCTGAAATTTAACCCTTACCCCTTGGATCTTGGAACAGCAAAAATTAGACAACCAATTCTGACTCCACCATTTCCTAACCCACTTAGCATGAACAGTTACCTAACCTCCCCAAGATACCAGTTCTCTCATCCATATACTGAATAAAATAATCTACGTAAGCAGGTTGAGGGTTAAATGAGACAATCCTCAAAGCATTCAGCAGGTATTGCCAGAGGAAAAGCAATTAGTAAGTGTTTTCACGACCACAGTTCTCCTAACCATTGAGACAACTTGTAAGTGGAGTCGAGTAGCTGTTTCACGTTGTAAACGCGGACGTGGGAGGCAGCAGAATCTAACGGAGACTGGACTGAAGCCCGAGGCGAGAGAATGAAGACTGAGGCGGCGCTGACGGCGGCCGGTGTGCCTCAGCTTGCCATCAGGAGTCGTTACCTTTGCTAAGCTCGGAGGGTTTCACCTCTAGGAGTTCCTCAGCAATCTGGAAACCCGCAGACACCAGCTTCACCCGCACCGCTGGAGACAGCGGGAAACTCACCAAATCCCGCTGCATTTCAAAGCCAAACGTCTTGCCGCGCAGTCGCGCGAGCTCAGGGGCCAACCCCGGAGCAGCCAAACTGCGCACGCCCTCGCCAGGGCGTGCGGCGTGACGTCAGACGTAAAGCGGAAGGGGCCGGCTCTGTGGCCTGGCTGCACGCGGCTCTGGCCCTTGCAGCTCTGCGCAGGCTTGTAAATTTTCACACTTGTGCACTATTCCGTTATGATTCCCCAAAGTCCCATTTAGAGATTCCCCATCAAATGTACACCCTGACTGTAAAACGATGGACGGAGACCATAGGATGGACAGCCAGGCCCAGTGGGTTCTCCACACAACATTTCCTTGCCTCCACTGTGGCCTGTTAGGTGAAGCCTCAGAGTTACTAATATGAATGATGTTGAGTGGGAGTAGTGAGTGTAACGAGCACACACTGGCCAGTTACCATTATTTTGGTGTGAAAAGCTCAGGGAATTAGGAGTAATCTGCGTCCTCATGGTAGAGTTGCAGTCTCTTGGCTCTTCCCGCTGACCGTCCCCCTTTTCTGACCCCCGCCCCCCCCCCCCGCCCCCCTCCCCCGCCGCGCCATTGCTTTTCCCGCTCTCGCGAGGAATTGTGGGCCAGCCCCCAACGGCCGTTGGAAGGGATCGCTCCCCATTCCGCGCACCCACGCACTCCTACCCGGGAGTCGAATGTCTAGCATGGCGGTTTCTGAGACCGTTATTTCTTCATGGCGTGCCTAACTTAAGCCGTATCTGGAAAAGTAAGCAACTAATGTCCCTATTAGTGGGTCTGGGGTCCTGAAAGGGAGGGGCTGGGCTACACAAGAGGTCCATTTGTGGTACAGAGTTGGGAAGGGGCGTTCAAACCGGGGTAGTGGCCACTTCTAAATTACAGAACTTTGGGGAGGAAAGGAAGCAGTTTGGAAGGTGGTTTATGAGATCTTTTGTTGTCTCGGTGAGTGTAACTTATTTAGCGGGGAGTAACTTATTCCCTACCTATTGGCGATGATTTTTTTTTTTTTTTTTGAGACAGAGTCTCACTGTGTTGCCCAGGCTGGGGTGCAATGGCGCTGTCTCAACTCACTGCAACCTTCGCCTCCCGGGTTCAAGTGAGTCTCCTGCCTCAGCCTCTCGAGTATCTGGGATTACAGGCGCATGCCACCATGCCCGGATAATTTTTGTATTATTATTAGAGAAGGGGTTTCACCATGTTGGCCAGGCTGGTCTCGAACTCCTGACCTCGTGATCCGCCTGCCTCAACCTCCCAAAGTGCTGGGAGTACAGGTGTGAGCCACCACGCCCCGCCCTGTTGGCGATGATTCTTAGTCTTGACTTTTCTTCCTAGCTTAAAGAAACTTTCTAAATATTGCAAATCAGAGTTCTCTACATACTTACATCTAAAAAAGGAAACAACGTATGTTGAGCCCTTTAGCAAATCCCACACATTTCAAATGGCCATAGCCATGCCAAAAGGAAGATAAGGACATAGAAGCTCAGCATGTAGTTTAATATCAATTCTGATGAAAGAAAGCTGGCCGGGTGCAGTGGCTCATGCCTGTAATCCCAGCACTTTGGGAGGTCGAGGCGGGTGGATCTCCTTGAGCTCATGAGTTTGAGACCAGCCTTGACAACATGGCTAAACACCGTCTCTACCAAAAGTACAAAAAATTAGCCGGGCATGCTGGCATGTACTGGTGGTCCCAGCTACTCAGGGGTCTGAGGTGGGAGGATCCCTTCAGCCTGGGAGTGAGCCATGATCGCACCACTGCACTCCAGCCTGGGTGACAGAGTGAGACCCTCTCTCAAACAAACAAAACACCTCAGCACGGTTTTCTTAAAGCCAAGATTCAAACCTAGCATCCGTTTTACTACCCCGAACTATTAAATTTTTGTGTCCCTACTGGTGGGGAGAATACAAGAAGCATTTATACCCCATTTGGTAGGTCAGAGAAAGTCTTGTAGGACTGACCAAAATCTGGTTGGCCACTCAACCCATTGCTTAACTTCTAATATGGTCTATATTTGAGCACTCAGCACATAAATACTATCCTCAGGGAGAATTCACCCTTATGCTTTTAAACCACCCAGATTCTCGGGGGAAGAAAAAACATGGTATTACCACATTCAACAATAAGTCTTCAGTTAGTTTGGTCAAACTCAGTGGAATCGGTCATGTTTAGAATTTCTTTCATTGACAGTGGGAAGTTCAAAACTACTCTGGCCTGGCACAGTGGCTTAAGCCTGGAATCCAAGCACTTTGGGAGGCCTAGGAGGGCAGATCGCTTGATCTCAGGAGTTTGAGATGAGCCTGGGCAACAGGGCAAAACCCCATCTCTATAAAAAATACAAAAATTAGCCAGCATGGTGGTGCATGCCTCTAGTCCCAGCTACTTGGGAGGCTGAGGTGGGAGAACCGATTGAGCCTGGGAGGTCGAGGTTGCGCTGAGCTGAGATCACATAACTCCACTCCAGTCTGGGCGACAGAGCGAGATTCCATCTCAAAAAACAAAACAAAAACACACTCAACTCTATAGCTATACAATTAAGTGCTGTTAATATCTTTTGCGGATCACAAGGTCAGGAGATCAAGACCATCCTGGCTAACATGGTGAAACCCCATCTCTACTAAAAATAGAAAAAATTAGCGGGGCATGGTGGCGGGCACTGGTAGTCCCAGCTACTTGGGAGGCTGAGGCAGGAGAATGGCCTGAACCCAGGAGGCGGAGCTTGCAGTGAGCCTAGATGGCGCCACTGCACTCCAGCCTGGGTGATAGAGCGAGACTCGGTCTCAAAAAAACAAAAATCTTCTGGCCCTTGCCTATAATAATAATTTTCATCATCATTCTTACAAAGCAATTACATCTTTAATGCAATTTGCTTTGTAGTCATGCTTTCAAACTGGGATCCAGGTTTTTGAAGCCAGGTACTAGGAACCAAACAAAGCTATGTGATAAATATGGAAGGTGCACCTTCTTGTATTATCACTTTTCTCAAAAAAATCTTTCAGGGAGGGAAGAGTTAAATGATTTACCTGGTAAGTCATTTGAAATGGTTTATATTAAACAAACATTACGTCTGTATAGTATGGATAAATCATTAAAATTTTTGAAAAAATAAACATTAATAAAATGTGGGGTAGGCCGGGCACAGTGGCTCACTCCTGTAATCCTAGCACTTTGGGAGGCGGAGGCGGGTGGATCATGAGGTCAAGAGATCAAGACCATCCTGGCCAACATGGTGAAACCGTGTGTCTACTAAAAACACAGAAATTAGCTGGGTGTGTTGACGCATGCCTATAGTCCCAGCTACTCAGGAGGCTGAGGCAGGAGAATAGCTTGAACCCCGGAGGCAGAGGTTGCAGTTAGCTGAGATCAGGCCACTACACTCCAGCCTGGCAACAGAGAGAGAGTCCCTCTAAAAATAAATAAATTGGCCAGGTGCAGTGGCTCACGCCTGTAATCCTAGCACTTTGGGAGATTGAGGTGGGTGGATCACGAAGTCAGGAGATTGATACCATCCTGGCTAACCCGCTGAAACCCCATCTCTACTAAAAATACAAAAAATTAGCTGGGCATGGTGGCGGGCACCTGTGGTCCCAGCTATTCGGGAGGCTGAGGCAGGAGAATGGCGTGAACCTGGGAGGCAGAGCTTGCAGTGAGTCGAGATCACGCCACTATGCTCCAGCCTGGGTGACAGAGCGAGACTCCATCTCAAAAAAAATAAATAAAATATACATACATAAATAAATAAAATGTGGGGGTAAAATGCAAATATAAAAATAAAATTTAAGCCAGGCGCAGTGGCTCATGCCTATAATCCCAGCACTTTGGGAGGCCGAGGTGGGCGGATCACAAGGTCAGGAGATCGAGACTCCTGGCTAACACAGTGAAACCCCATCTCTACTAAAAAATATAAAAAATTAGCTGGGTGTGGTAGCATGTGCCTGTAGTCCCAGCTACTCGGGAGGTTGAGGCAGGAGAATCGCTTGAACCCGGGAGGCGGAGGTTGCAGTAAGCTGAGATTGCACCACCGCACTGCAGCCTGGGCGACAGAGCTAGACTCTGTCTCAAAAATAAATAAATAAATAAATAATGAAAAAAATAAAATTTAAGAGAAAAGTATGAGGTCAGAGACACATCAGGCTTAAACTGGATACTTCAGTAATCTCCCAAACCCCCCGGGAATATGTTTTGTTTTTTCTCGCAACTTGAGGTTACCTCGTAAAAAAATTTGAGAGACATTCCTATGAGCAAACCAGCATGGGCTGCGGAGTCATACAGATTTGGATTTGTGTCACATGTTTGGAAGTTACCAACCATGTGACCTTCAGCAAGTTACTCAGTCTCCTCACCTGCAAGTAGAAGGTATTATTTCCTGGGGTTTTGGTCAAGATTAAATTAACACATATACAGTACTTATCACAAAAAAGGTACATAATCTGAGTCTGTTTCTCAGTTTTTACAGTATTCTAATGCGCATATTCAGTTGGAATAAATCCTTATAGAATACTTAGCTCAGCAGAATGCTAATGCTAAGACGTTTTTTAAAAATGTTTACAATTAGGCCAGACACAGTGGCTCACACCTATAAAACCAGCACTTTAAGAGGCTGAGGCTGGCAGATCACTTGAGGTCAGGTGTTCAAGACCAGCCTGGGCAATGTAGTAAAACCCCATCTGTACTAAAAACACAAGATTAACTGGGGGTGGTGGAGGGTGCCTGTAATCTCAGCTATTTGGAAGGCTGAGGTAGGAGAATCACTGGAACATGAGAGGCAGAGATTGCAGTGAGCTGATACCACGACACTGTACTCCAGCCTGGGCAACAAGAGGAAAACTCAGTCTCAAAAATGAAACAAAACAAAACAAAGTCTACAATTGTAAAAGTGCCGAAGTAGAGTACTTTTATATATTTTATTTTCTTTGACTTGATCCACAGTAATCCTATGACTGGGGTCTCCATTCAGGATTAGCACTCTGAAGATTGGATCACTAAAACAATATTAAATACTTATTAATTGCTAGTTTTGTGCCAGATGACAGGGTAAACAAGACAGATTCTCTGCCCTCGTGGAGCTTATAATCTATCAGGATCTTTACTGAGTATTTCTGGCATGTTGCATTTCTGACTTATGTAGCTATCTTGATGTAATTCTAAGGGTAGGAAGGAGCTATTGCTGCTAATATCTATAGTTAACCTGCCAGAGTATTCCAATAACAAGACATTTTCAGGTTGACTGGGCTGTTTCTGGAGATGTAGGAGAGGAATAATATGAATACTTTTGTTATAGCTGGGGAGAAGTTTATATTTTTTTAGCCTAAGAACATAGAACTTTAAAAAATGGTGACCATGGCCGGGTGCAGTGGCACACGCCTGTAATCCCAGCATTTTGGGAGGCTTAGGTGGGTGGATCACTTGAGGTCAGAAGTTCAAGACCAGCCTGGCCAACATGGTGAAACCCTGTCTGTACTGAAAATACAAAACTTAGGTAGGTGTGTGTAGAGCACCTGATTGTGTCACTGATCAGGGCACCACTATGTAACCCACACGGACCTATGGGCTGAACAAAGCAGGGCGAACGTGGGAATAAAAGACAAGGGACAAAAGAGTATATTTGGAAGAAGGGGTCAGGGGGCACCTTGCCTCTAGTGGACAAGGGCCCTGAGCTTTACACAGCCCTCTGTATTTATTAGGTAAAAGAGATAGTGAGAAGGGGGGTGGAAGAAGGGGTCAGCTGCTCAGTTCAGAGTAGGCTTGCAAGATGTATTCTCTAGATGTTGCAGTAGATAACCTCAGTGCCAGGGAGTGATTGCCTCCAGCAAATCTTCTGTCAGCAGGAGCAGTCATGAGTTTGTTCACATCCTGCATTCACAATTAACGGTTTGCTGTTTGATCATAGAGCCTCCAGTGGAATGCTGAGTTGGTCACATCCCACAGACCTTCAGCTCCATACAGGTGTGGTGGCAGGTGTCTGTAATCCCAGCTACTTGGGAGGCTGAGGCAGAAGAATCTCTTGAACCCCAGATATCGAGGTTGCTGTGAGCTGAGATCCCGCCACTGCACTCTAGTCTGGGTGATTAAGCGAGACTGCATCTCAAAAAAAAAAGGTAACCTTTCTTGTTCAAGTGGATTTGGGAATAGGAGAAAGAAGTGAATGTTGTTCAGACTGAGGGAAAAAAAAAACAAAACTCTGAATCAAGGCATAGCTTTAGAGGTGGTTATTATAAAGCTTCCTTCTTTAAGGCCTCAGACATATATAGTAACGGTATCAATTTTACAAGACCTTATAAATATATATTTGTTGATATATAGAACAAATATGATGTAATAGAAGCACAATATGTATTTGTTGTCCACAGACTCCTTGAAACATTCTTCTTACTTGGTTTTTGTAATGCCACACTTCTGATTTCCTTTCTACATGTTGGGCTTTTCTGTTTCTTTTGCAAGCACATCCTCCATAACCTGGGCATGGCAGTGACTCTCAAATTTGTATTTCTAGCCCTGACCCTCTGCCCTCCAGATACAAATATCTAATTGCCTACTGGACAATTCAAAGTCTCCTCCAACTCAGCCTATCTTAAATCTAACTCATCACCCCACTCCCAGAACCTTGCCCTTTTCCTGCATTTCCTGCCTCCATGAACCACATATCCATCCTTCCATCTGCATAAACCATAAACCTAGAATCATCCTTGACACCTCCTTCCCTTTCACTCTGCATGTTCACTGCACTCCAGTCATGGAGTGCAGTGGCATGCTCATATCTCACTGCAACCTTTAACTCCTGGGCTCAAGGAAGAGGTACTTCTGCCTTTGCCTCCTAAGAAGCTGAGACTAACAGGCACATGCCACTGTGCCTAGCTAATTTTTAAAAATTTTTGTAAAGACAAGGTATTGCCCAGACTGGTTTTACAAGTCATCCTCTTGCCTCAGCCGCCCAAAGTTCTGGGATTACAGGTGCGAGACACCATGGTCCTCCTGGCATGATCTTTTTACAGTACGTTTCAGTTACGTCACTCCTTATTTTGCTCTTTTTTTTTTTTGAGACGGAGTCTCACCCTGTCGCCCAGGCTGGAGTGCAGTGGTGTGATCTCAGCTCACTGCAACCTCGACCTCCCAGGTTCAAGTGATTGTCTTGCCTCAGCCTACTGAGTAGCTGGGATTACAGGTGCACACCACCACACCCAGCTAATTTTTGTATTTTTTTTAGTAGAAACGGTGTTTCCCCATGTTGGTCAGCCTGATCTCGAACTCCTGACCTCAGGTGATCCACCCAGCCTCCCAAAGTGCTGGGATTACAGGCATGAGGCACTGCACCCCATCTTATTTTGCTCTTAGGATAAAGACCAAATTTCCTAATAAGGCTTAAAAAAAGCCTTGCATGTTTTGGCCCCTGTTTTTCCTGTTTAGCTTCTTCGTTTTCCTCTCTCCCATTTGCTTCCTATACTCCTGCTACTTTGCCCTTTTCTTAGTTCCTTGTGTGTGCTAGGCCTCATCCTTCAACAGTGTTTGCAAATGTCTATAATATTATCTCTCCCTCCTTCACCTAATTAACTACTATTTATCTGTCAAATCTGAAATTCCTTTTTTTTTTTTTTTTGACACAGAATCTTGCTCTGTTGCCCAGGCTGGAGTGCAGTGGTGCAATCTTGGCTCACTGCAATCTCCGCCTCCCAGGCTCAAGCGATTCTCTTGCCTCAGCCTCCCAAGTAGCTGGGATTACAGGTGCCTGCCACCACACCTGGCTAATTTTTGTATTTTTAGTAGAGACATGGTTTTGCCATGTTGGCTAGTCTGGTCTTGAACTCCTGATCTCAAGTGATCCACCCACCTCGGCCTCCCAAAGTGCTTCAAAACAGGTCCTTCAAAACTAGGCCAAATATAAAGTATTCAAGTTTTGTATTCTGACTTTGGTAACATGTTTAGAAGGTCTATACAAAATTATAAATGGATTTTTCATTTGTATTATTTCTACATATGGTTTAGATCTACATGTGAATCTTTTTTAATTTTTAATTTTATTTTCTAATGACCTATTCCTTCAATGTTTGAATATTTTAATTTATATGATTTTTTTTTTAGACTGAGTTTTGCTTTGTCACCTAGGCATGATTTCTGCTTGCTGCAACCTCTGTCTTGAGGGTTCAAGCAATTCTCATGCCATAGCCTCTTGAGTAGCTGAGATTTTGGGCATGAGACACCACACCCAGCTTATTTTTGTGTTTTTAGTAGAGACAGGGTTTCGCCATATTGGCCAGGCTGATCTCGAACTCTTGACCTCAGGTGATCTGCTCACCTCTGCCTCCCTATTAATCTATATGATTAAAAAAAAAATAAATGGTAGGAGGAAGGAAACTTTTTATTTATTTATTTTTGAGACAGGGTCTCACTCTGTTGCCCAGGCTTGAGTGCAGTGGCACGATCTCTGCTCACTGCCACCATTGCCTCTCTGGTTCAAGTGATTCTCCTGCCTCAGCCTCCAAAGTAGCTGGGATTCCAGGCCTGTGTCACCATGCCTGGCTAATATGGAAGCAATTTTTTTTTTTTTTTTTAGACCGAGTTTCGCTTTTGTTGCCCACGCTGGAGTGCAATGGTGTGATCTCAGTTCACTCCAACCTCCCGTGTTCAAGCGATTCTCCTGTATCAGCCTCCTGGGTAGCTGGGATTACAGGCACCCACCACCACACCTAGGTAATTTTTGTATTTTTAGTAGAGACGGGGTTTCATCATATTGGTCAGGCTGGTCTCATGCTCCTGACCTCAGGTGATCCACCCGCCTTGGCCTCCCAAGGTGCTGGGATTATAGGGTCATGTGAGCCACCATGCCCGGCAGAAGCGTTTTTTTTTTTTTCTTTCCAGTTGTGACCTAATTTTCGGAGCAGTCTTTGAAATAATCAGTTCCTTCCCTATCTATATGAAATGCTACCCTTATCATATACTTTTATATATGTAGGTCCTATAGTCCTGGAATAAAACCTCTTGAGTAATTGTGTCTCATTTATTTAATTTTTTTTTTTTTTTTTTTCTTGAGACAGAGTCTTGCTCTGTCACCAGGCTGGAGTGCAGTGGCGCCATCTCGGCTCACTGCAGCCTCCACCTCCCGGCTTCAAGCAGTTCTCCTGCCTCAGCCTCCTGAGTAGCTGGGATGACAGGGATGCGCCACCACATACAACTAATTTTTGTATTTTTAGTAGAGATGGGGTTTCACCATGTTGGCCAGGATAGTCTCAATCTCTTGACCTCATGATTCGCCTGCTTTGGCTTCCCAAAGTGCTGGGATTACAGGTGGGAGCCACTTCACCTGGCCAAGTGTCTCTTTTTTTTTTGAGCCAGAGTCTTGCTCTGTTGCCCAGGCTGGAGTGCAGTGGCACAATCTCAGCTCACTGCAACCTCTGCCTTCCAGGTTTAAGCAATTCTCCTGCCTCAGCCTCCTGAATAGCTGGGATTATAGGCATAAGCCACTATGCCTGGCTAATTTTTGTATTTTTAGTAGAGACAGGGTTTCACCATGTTGACCAGGCTGGTCTCGAACTCCTGACCTCAGGTTATCCACCTGCCTCAGCCTCCCAAAGTGCTGGGATTAGAGGCATAAACCATCACGCCTGGCCAATTGTGTCTCTTAATAATCTACTAGATTCAGTTTATAAAGATTTTATATGTTTACTTATATTAGTATTTAACATATTTCCTCTTTTTTTTTTTTTTTTTTTTTTGAGACGGAGTCTTGCTTTGTCATTCAAGCTGGAGTGCAATGGCATGATCTCAGCTTACTGCAACCTCCACCTCCCAGGTTCAAGCAATTTTCCTGCCTCAGCATCCCTAGTAGCTGGGATTACAGACATGTGCCACCATACCTGGCTAATTTTTATATCTTTAGTGGAGATGGGGTTTTGCTATGTTGTCCAGGCTGGTCTTGAACTCCTGACCTCAAGTGATCCAGCTGCCTCAGCCTCCCAAAGTGCTGGGATTACAGGCGTGAGCCACCGTGCTCAGCCTTTCCTCATTTTTGTCTTTTTTTTTTCTTTTTTTTTGAGACGGAGTCTCGCCCTGTTGCCCAGGCTGGAGTGCAATGGTGCGATCTCGGCACGCTGCAAACTTGGCCTCTGAAAGTGCTGGGATTATAGGTGTGAGCTACCACACCCGGCTCCTCATTTTTTTCTAATCAAAGAAACGTGGCTCTTCTCAAAGGGTATTATGGTATGCAGGGCCTCCATGAGGATTATAATAGTAGCATTTTTTGTAACTTGCTTAGAGTTACAAGACAGTGGAGGAAAGACATCTTTTTGCCTAAGGCTGACTCCCCTGAACAGATATTTTGATAACTAGGCCAGTAACAGTGAAATTTTTGTGAAATATTGAAACTGGGACTTGTGAGGATTCACGGGCCACTTAAGACTCTGTAGGCTGGGCAGCCGGGCATGGTGGCTCACGCCTGTAATCCCGGCACTTTGGGAGGCTGAGGTGGGCCTATGAATTATCAACATTTTGTTTTGTGAAATAAAACACACTTTGAAATCTGGTTGGAGGAGTGGTCACAGTGGCTCACACCTGTAATCCCAGTACTTTGGGAGGCTGAGGCAGGTGGATCATTTGAGGTCAGGAGTTCAAGACCAGCCTCGCCAACATGGCAAAAACCCGTCTCTACCAAAAATACAAAAACTAGCTGGGCATCGTGGCACATACTTGTAATCCCAGCTACTCAGGAGGCTGAGGCAGGAGAACCGTTTGAACCCGGGAGGCAGATGTTGCAGTGAGCCAAGATGGCACCACTGTACTCTACAGACAACACAGCAAGACTCTGTCTCAAAAAAAAGGAAAGAAAGAAAGACTCCGTGGCCTGGGCATGGTAGTTCCATGCCTCTCATCCCACCTGTTTGGGAGGCAGAGACGGGTCGACTGCTTGAGCCCAGGAGTTTGAGCCCAGCCTGGGCAACATGGTGAAACTCCCTCTCTACAAAAAGTACAAAAATTAGCCAGACATGGTAGTGTGTGTCTGCAGTCCAAGCTACTCAGGAGGCTCAGGTGGGAGGATCGCTTGACCCCTGGGGATCAAGGCTGCAGTAAGCTGTGATGGTGCCACTGCATTCTAGCCTGAAGAAGGCACTGCTAGTCACAAATCTTCTGAAACTGGCATTTTAGTTGTAAGAACTGTTTGGTGGTAATAGCAGTATAGTTCACATACATCACCTTTTCCCTTACATGAGTTGTTCCACCAGATTTCTTTTTGCTTTTCTGTTTGAGACAAGAGTTTCCCGCTGTCAGCCAGGCTGGAGTGCAATGGCATGATCTTAGCTCACTGTAACCTCTGCCTCCCAGGTTCAAGCGATTCTCTTGCCTCAGCCTCCTGAGTAGCTGGGATGACAGACGCGCACCACCAGATATTTTTGTATTTTTAGTAGAGACAGGGTTTCACCATGTTTGCCAGGCTAGTCTTGAACTCCTGTCCTCAAATGATCCACCTGCCTTGGCCTCCCACAGTACTGGGATTACAGGTGTGAGCCACCACGACCAGCCCTCCAACCAGATTTCAAAGTGTGTTTTATTTCACAAAACAAAATGTTGATAATTAATAGAGCATACATATACATATGTGTGTACATATATATATATATTACATAATACTTCTTTGAAAAGTATATAAAAATAAAACTGATAGACTGTCAGAACATAAGACTTGAGAACACGTGTCTGCTTGCATCATAGAATCCCCTACCTCCTTGTCCCAATATTATTTTTCTCCCCATCTAAGATACCTCTATGTTCTCAGTTGTTGCTTGTTTAGCAAGATTTTTATTTATTTATCATTAGAGACAGAGTTTCTTGTTGCTCAGGCTGGAGTTCAATGGCACGATCTCGGTTCAGTGCAGCCTCTGCCTCCTGGGTTCAAGCAATTCTCCTGTCTCAGCCTCCTGAGTACCTGGGATTACAGGCGCCCACCACCATGCCTGGCTAATTTTTTTTATTTTTAGTAGAGGGTTTCGCCATGTTGGCTAGGCTGGTCTTGAACTCCTGACCTCAGGTGATCCACCCACCTCAGCCTCCCAAAGTGCTAGGATTACAGGTGTGAGCCACTGTGCCCAGCCCAAGATCTTTTAAAACAGCATTATTTCTTCCTGTTGTAAAGATGGAAAACTGTGAGCTTGAAGTCAGAGACAAGGAAAAAAAGTTATAAACTCTGGCTAATTTATTTTGGCAGAGGAGAAGATACCAGAAGAGTCCTTCTGTAAGATAAAAGATGTGGGAATTTAGGGTGATTCTAGTGTGATCTTGGAAAGACAATTGAAGAACACTGTTAACTCTGAAACTCCAATTCTAATTTGGTTTTTTTTTTTTTTTGGTTTTTGTGGGGTTTTTTTGAGACGGAGTCTCGCTCTGTCGCCCAGGCTAGAGTGCAGTGGCGTGATCTCGGCTCACTGCAACCTCCACCTCCTAGGTTCAAGAGATTCTCCTGCCTCCTGAGTAGCTGGGATTACAGGTGCCTGCCATCACTCCCGGCTGACTTTTGTATTTTTATTAGAGATAGGGTTTTACCATGTTGGCCAGGCTGGTCTCGAATTTCTGACCTCAAGTGATCTGCCGGCATCAGCCTCCCAAAGTGCTGGGATTACAGGCAGGAGCCACAGCTTCCAGCCTGCTTCATTCAAAATTAGAATTAGTGTTTGTGCAATTGATCTTTCAAGTAAGATTGATCATTTGCTGCATGTTTGAAAGACAGCATTTTGTACGTAAGCATGACACTTTGGACTGGTAGGTAACCTATACAGAGATTGGATTTTTCAGGCCGGGCGCGGTGGCTCAAGCCTGTAATCCCAGCACTTTGGGAGGCCGAGACGGGCGAATCATGAGGTCAGGAGATCGAGACCATCCTGGCTAACACGGTGAAACCCCGTCTCTACTAAAAAATACAAAAAACTAGCCGGGCGTGGTGGCGGGCGCCTGTAGTCTCAGCTACTCAGGAGGCTGAGGCAGGAGAATGGCGTGAACCCGGGAGGCGGAGCTTGCAGTGAGCTGAGATCTGGCCACTGCACTCCAGCCTGGGCGACAGAGCAAGACTCCGTCTCAAAAAAAAAAAAAAAAAAAAAAGAGATTGGATTTTCAGATATGTAGACTGGATTTTCAGAAATAATTTTACCAAATTTCATGTTTTCAAACTTACTCATTCAGGTTACGTGCATAGCAACTTGTTTAACTGTGCAAGAAACCAGTGCACGCCTGTTTTCACAGCTGCTGGGGAAGGCTGAAGCAGGAGGATCCCCTGAGGCCAGAAGTTCGATAATTACTGCACCCCAGCCTGGGCAACAAAGCAAGACTTTGTCTCTGCGGAGGAAAAGAAAGAAGAAAGACACCATAGTGACTTCATTAGCGCCAAACCCTTAAAGGCAGGAGCTAGTTTACGTTATTTGCCTTTTAATCTGTAGAGCGTTTTTGAGTTTTATGTCAGTAGTGTCACCAAGCATACTAGGAAAGGACATGCTGAATAAGATCATCAAAAGGGGTGTGGAGTATGTAGATAAGCGCAGTGACTGCTGGCTATTTGTACCCTATGCTTATATTTCCTAAGATTTTGAATAGCCGATTATTAAAAATATAGCTGCTGGATTATTGTAATTTGCAAAAAATCTTTATTTCAGAAATTAGGGGATCTGAAGAGCACATGAGAAAAATGACCCTATCCTAGAGTGGTTTGAATCTAAGGGTTAGCTCCCAGGCAGGATGGGGGACTTATGTTTACTTGGCAGGGCAACTATCATAATTATGAAAGTGGTTTTCTCAGGATGGGTGCTTTGTGTATCTAATTTGTAGTGGCAAGGACTGCTGTTTGTGTTTGTACTCTTCCCTGTTCTGGCTTGTTTGTTGAAGAACGGGAGTACCTAGAGATTGACGTCTGAACTGTCATTTTTTTTTCCTGAAGTATCCAGTCCAGAGGCTCTTAAGGGAGTGTTACCTTCATATTTTCCTTGTTTGTAATCCTCAGGGAGTGTTACCCTCACATTTTTGTTGTTTGTAGCCTTTTCCTTTTCAAAGCTAACAACTTAGCATCTTTTGACTTTTCTTCTGTCTTTATGTATTTTTGTGAACCTCCAGAGTCCTTCTGCTTTTTTTTTTTTTTTTCTTGGAGACCGAGTTTTGCTCTCGTTGCCCAGGCTTGCAATGGTGCGATCTCAGCTCACAGCAACCTCAGCCTCAAGGGTTCAAGGGATTCTCCTGCCTCAGCCTCCTGAGTAGCGGGGATTACAGGCATGCGCCACCACGCCCGGTGAATTTTTGTATTTTTAGTAGAGATGGGGTTTCACCATGTTGGCCAGGCTGGTCTCACACTCCTAACCTCAGGTGATTTACCTGCCTCAGCCTCTCAAAGTGCTGGGATTACAGGTGTGAGCCACGGCGCCCGGCTGCAGTGTCCTTCTCTTTTTATTATTATTATTATTATACTTTAAGTTCTAGGGTATATGTGCACAATGTGCTGGTTTGTTGCATATGTATACATGTGCCATGTTGATTTGCTGCACCCATTAATTCGTCATTTACGTTAAGTATTTCTCCTAATGCTATCCCTCCCCCATTCCCCCACCCCATGACAGGCCCCAGTGTGTAATGTTCCCCGCCCTGTGTCCAGTGTTCTCATTGTTCTGTTCCCACCTATCAGAACATGCAGTGTTTGGTTTTCTGTCCTTGCGATGGTTTGCCCAGAATTATGGTTTCCGGTTTCATCCACGTCCCTACAAAGGACATGAACTCATCCTTTTTTTATGGCTGCATAGTATTCCATGTTGTATATGTGCCACATTTTCTTATCCAGTCTATCGTTGATGGACATTTGGGTTGGTTCCAAGTCTTTCCTATTGTGAATAGTGCCACAATAAACATATGTGTGCATGTGTCTTTAAAGTAGCATGATTTATAATCCTATGGGTATATACCCAATAATGGGATTACTGGGTCAAATCGTATTTCTAGTTCTAGATCCTTGAGGAATCGCTACACTGTCTTCCATTGTCCTTCTGTTAAGGACCCTGTGATTACATTAGGCCCATCTGGATAAGCTTTTCATCTTAAATCAATCACATCTGAAAACTTCCTTTTTTTTTTTTTTTTTTCCTTGAGTTGGAGTCTCACTCTGTCGCCCAGACTGGAGTGCAATGGCGCGATATCTGCTCACGCAAGCTCTGCCTACCAGGTTGAAGCAGTTCTTCTGCCTTAGCTTCCTGAGTAGCTGGCCTTACAGGTACCGCCACCACACCAGGCTAATTTTTGCATTTTTGGTAGAGATGAGGTTTCACCATATTGGCCAGGCTAGTCTCAGATCACTCCTGACCTTGTGATCTGCCCGTTTCAGCCTCCCAAAGTGCTGGGATTACAGCCGTGAGCCACTGTGCCCAGCCATTTCTGGCTTTTAAACTTTGGAAAAGTCTTTATCTTCTAAGTGGCAGACTAGAACTTATGCAAGGAGAGTGACCCTATGTGAAGAATGTTTTGAATCTGAGGGTGAAATGTCAGGCAACAACCATGCCTTCCACTTACCCATCAAGGAAGATACCCTGACCACAAAAGTGGTTTTCCCAGGGCGAGTTTTACTCATTGCATTCTGTTTGCTGGCCCCTGTGATTTCCCCAAATGTGGGGAGACTCAACTGCCTAATTTGTGATAGTGGGCGACTGTGTTCATGCTTTCCCCTGTGTTATTCTTTGTCAAATGGGAAGTAGCCAGTGTGATTGTCAAGTGGCCGATTGTGGCTTCTCCTTGCTTGTTTCTTGTGAACTGTGTCTTTAAATTTCCATGGAAGTGAGAAGCTGTACTACTGTTTAGTCTGTGATAGTAACAGGCTTCCTTGGTGTTTTCTCTTGTCTGTGTTCCCTTAATCCAGCATAAACTTTGTACACAGTGAGTACCACATATATGTTGGCTGAGTCAAATGAACTGGAAATCAAACTCAGGAAGGATTTCCTGTAAGCTTTTTTAGTTTTAGAGATAGGGTCTTGCTCTTGTCTCCCAGACTGGAGTATAGTAGTGCTCGATCATGGCTCAAAGCAGCGTTGACCTCCTGGACTCAAACAGTCCTTCTATCTCAGCCTTCCAAGTAGCTATGCAGGCACGTGCCACCATGGCTGGCTATTTTTTTATTTTTATTTTTTTGAGACGGAGTTTCCCTCTTGTTGCCCAGGCTGGAGTGCAATGGTTTGATCTCAGCTCACAGCAGCCTCTACCTCCTGAGTTCAAGCAATTTTCCTGCCTCAGCCTCCTGAGTAGCTGGGATTACAGGTGCCCACCACAATGCCTGGCTACTTTTTTGTATTTTTTAGTAGAGACAGGGTTTCGCCATGTTGGCCAGCCTGGTCTTGAACTCTTGGCCTCGGGTGATCCACCTGCCTCATCCTCCCAAAGTACTGGGATTACAGGTGTGAGCCACCGCACATGGTCAGCTGGCTAATTAAAAAAAAAAACTTTTTGTAGCGATAGGGTCTTGCTATGTTGCCCAGGCTGGTCTGAACTGTTGGCCTCAAGTGATCCTCCCACCTCGGCCTCTCAAGGTGCTGGGATTACAAGCATGAGTACCATACCTGGCCCCTAAAGGATTTTAACCTGCTCTTAACAATGACTTTAGAATTGAAATTCATTTACTGCATTCTAAAATGACTGTTTTGAATGGATCAGCTTTAGGTTCTGACATAGTAGTGGTTTTTTTTGTTCGTTTGTTTGTTTGTTTGTTTTGAGACAGAGTCTCGCTCTGTGGCCCAGGCTGGAGTGCAGTGGCCAGATCTCAGCTCACTGCAAGCTCCGCCTCCCGGGTTTACGCCATTCTCTCACCTCAGCCTCCCGAGTAGCTGGGACTACAGGCACCCGCCACCTCGCCCGGCTAGCTTTTTGTAGTTTTTAGTAGAGACAGGGTTTCACTGTGTTAGCCAGGGTGGTCTCGATCTCCTGACCTCGTGATCCGCCCGTCTCGGCCTCCCAAAGTGCTGGGATTACAGGCTTGAGCCACCGCGCCCGGCTGGTTTTTTTGTTTTTTTGAGATGGAGTTTTGCTCTTGTTGCTCAGTCTGTAGTGCAATGGCACGATCTTGGCTCACTGCAACCTCTGCTTCCCAGGTTCAAGTGATTCTCTTGCCTCAGCCTCCTGAGTAGCTGAGATTACAGATGCCTGCCACCAAGCCTGGCTTTTTTTTTTTTTTTCTTTAAGATGGAGTTTCTCTCTTGTTATCCAAGCTGGAGTGCAATGCTGTGATCTTGGCTCACTGCAACCTCCGCCCGCTGGGTTCAAGTGATTCTCCTGCCTCAGCCTCCTGAGTAACTGGGATTACAGGCACCTGCCCCCACGCCTGGCTAATTTTTATATTTTTAGTAGAGATGGGGTTTCACCATTTTGGCCAGACTAGGCTTGAACTCCTGACCTCAGATGATCTGCCCTCGTTGGCCTCCCAAAGTGCTGAGATCACAGGCATGAGCCACTGCTCCTAGTCGACTAATTTTTGTATTTCAGTAGAGATGGGGTTTCACTGTGTTGGTCAGGCTGGTCTCAAACTCGTGACTTCAGGTGATCCATTAACCTCAGCCTCCCAGTGTGCTGGGATTACATGTGTGAGCCACGGCCCATAGTAGTTTTAAAAAGGGAAGAGGTTACATATTACTGTGATCTATCAATTTAAAAATGCAAAAAGTCCAGGGTCAGTGGCTTGTGCTTGTATTGTAATCCCGGTACTTTTGGAGGCCCAGGTGACAGAACAAGACCCTGTCTCTAAAAATTAAAAACATGTTTAAAGGAAATCCTTTTGGAAATGCTTCCTGAGTTTGATTTCCAGTTCATTCAATTCAGCCAATATATAATGGGGTACTTATTGTGGATAAAGCTTATTCTGAGTGAGGGGAATGCAGATACCCTTGGAACATAGTCCTTGTCATAATCGGGAGTCTGTCTGGGGAAGGGAGATGGGGAAGCCATCTATTAATATTATACCATACAATTTACCCATTTAAAAGATAGTTTGATTTTTGGAAAGAGCCAGAGATTGTCTGGAGACTTTTTTTTATGTGAACATAACCTCAATATTTTATTGTCTTCATTATAAAACAAACGATGACACTTAGAACTGGATATCATTTGGCCCTTTCTCTTCTCATCTCCTCCCACTTCAAAATGCTTACATCTCTTAATACCCAGCATTCTCTTTGTTCTGCAGTTGGACTCAGCACACTCAAGGCTTGGCACAATCTTCTTTGTAGTTTTAGCCTTTTTCGGGAAAATCAACTAGTTTGCCCGCGCATACAGATACTTGTCATTTTGTGTTTTTTTTTTTTGGAGACGGAGTCTTGCTTTGTCACCCAGGCTGAAGTGCAGTGGCACCATCTC
The DNA here is from genome assembly GCF_002776525.5 of Piliocolobus tephrosceles. Classification (NCBI taxonomy): domain Eukaryota; kingdom Metazoa; phylum Chordata; class Mammalia; order Primates; family Cercopithecidae; genus Piliocolobus; species Piliocolobus tephrosceles. The sequence continues at coordinate 35,371,827 of NC_045449.1, forward strand.
GGCTCACTGGAAGCTCCACCTCCTGGGTTCACACCATTCTCCTGCCTCAGCCTCTGAGTAGCTGGGACTACAGGCACGCACCACCACGCCCGGCTAATTTTTTGTATTTTTAGTAGAGACGGGGTTTCACTGGGTTAGCCAGGATGGTCTCGATCTCCTGACCTCGTGATCCGCCCGCCTCAGCCTCCCAAAGTGCTGGGATTACAGGCGTGAGCCACCGCGCCTGGCGATACTTGTCATTTTGATTCTAGCAATCATAGTGAGGGTGAAGTGGTATTTCATGGTGATTTTGATTTGCATTATCCTGATGGCTAAGGCTATTGAGCATATTTTCATGTGCTTATTGGCTATTTGCATCTTTTTTTTTTTTTTGAGATAGTTTCCCTCTGTCACCCACGCTGGAGTGCAGTGGCACAATGTCAGCTCACTGCAACTTCTGCCTCCCAGGCTCAAGTGATTCTCATGCCTCAGCCACCTGAGAAGCTGGGATTATAGGCATGCACTACCATGCCCAGCTAATTTTTGTGCTTTTTGTAGAGATGGGGTTTCGTCATGTTGGCCAGGCTTGTCTCGAACTCCTGGCTTCAAGTGATGCGCCCACCTCTGCCTCCCACAGTGCTGGGATTACAGGTGTGAGCCGCCACACCCAGCCTACCTGCCTTTTTTTCCCCAAAGGCCTCACTGAAGAGAAATCTTTTTTTTTTTAACCACTTTATTGAAGGATGATTGACATACTATACTTGTGCTTTTGATGTCATATGTAAGAAATCATTCCCTAATTGGAGGTCAGGAAGATTTACACCTATGTTTTCTTCTTAGTGTTTCCTTTTATTTTTTGAGATGGAGTCTTCCTCTGTCACCCAGGCTGGAGTGTAGTGGCACAATCTCAGCTCACTGAAACCTCCGCCTCCCAGGTTCAAGCGATTCTTGTGCTTCTGCCTCTCAAGTAGCTGGGATTACATGCCTGAGCCACCATGCCCAGCTAATTTTTGTATTTTTAGTGGAGACGGGGTTTTGCCACGTTGGCCAGGCTGGTCTTGAACTCCTGACCTCACGTGATCTGCCCGCCTTGGCCTCCCATAGTGCTAGGATTACAGGTGTGAGCCACCGTGCCTGGCCGGACTTTCATCATAAAGAAGTTATTCTCACTCCTGTGAAAAGGATGTGGGTGCAATAGGGTTAGTTTTTGGTTCTCAATTCTGTCAAATCAAGTGTGTCCTTTTTTTTTTTTTTTTTTTTTTGAGACAGAGTCTAGCTCTGTTACTCAGGCTGGAGTGCAGTGGTGCGATCTGGGCTCACTGCAGCCTCCACCTCCCTGGTTCAAACAATTCCCCTGCGTCTGCCTCCTGAGTAGCTGGGATTATAGGCGCATGCCCAGCTAAATTTTTTGTATTTTTAGTAAAGACAGGTTTTCACCATGTTGGCCAGACTGGTCTCAAACTCCTGATCTCAGGCATTCTGCCTGCCTTGGCCTCCCAAAGTGCCAGGATTACAGGTGGGAGACACCGTGCCTGGCCCAGGGTTTCCTTTTATAACAACTAGTAAACATTCCACTTACTACCCTGAGATATTCGTAGAAAATACAAACTACATATAGTTACCCCACAGATAATATGTCCTAACTATAATATGAGGGAGAGAAGCCGTGTGGGGTGGCACACGTCTATAATCCCAGGACTTTGGGAGGCCAAGGCATGAGGATTGCCTGAGCCCAGAAGTTCGAGACCAAGCTGGGCAACATGGCTTAACCCCAACTGTACAAAAGAAAAGAAAAGAAAAGAAAAAATTAGCTGGGCGTGGTGATGCATGCCTGTGGTCCCAGCTACTCAGGAGGGTGAGGTGGAGGATCACCAGAGCCCAAGAGGTTGAGGCTGCAGTGAGCTGAAATTGCGTGACTGCACTCCATCCAGCCTGGGTTACAGAGCAAGACCCTGTCTTAAAAACAAAACAACACAAATATAAAGGAGAGAGAAAAATAAAATAAGTTACAATACATTTATTTATTTATTTGTTTTTGAGACAGAGTCTCATTCTGTCACCCAGGCTGGAGTGCAGTGGAACGATCTTGGCTCACTGCAACCTTTGCCTCCCGGGTTCAAGTGATATTTCTGCCTCGGCGTCCTGAGTAGCTGGAACTACAGGTGTGCACCACCACATCTGGCTAATTTTTTATATTTATTATTTTTTTTTATGGTTTCACCATATTGGCCAGGCTGGTCTTGAACTCCTGACCGTATGTACCGCCCACCTCAGCCTCCCAAGGTGCTGGGAATACAGGCGTAAGCCACCGCGCCCTGCCCTACAGTACCATATTTTAATATGTAAATGTTTGGCATGACTACACAGGGAAACAAAAACATCCCCACAGAATTTCAAAATTTTCCTTTGGGAGTGGCTCCGCTGTCACGGAGAACCACTCAATTGTGGAGAATGTTTGAAACAGCTGGGTAGAAGAAATTGAAAAAAAAAACCAGTATGTATAAAAGGAATGCCGGCCGGGCGTGGTGGCCCTGATCAAGTGATCAGGCCGAGGCTGGCAGATCACTTGAGGTCAGGAGTTCAAGACCAGCCTGGCCAACATGGAAAAAACCCGTCTCTACTATCTACTAAAAATACAAAACTTAGGCATGGTGGCGTGCATCTGTAATCCCAGCTACTCAGGAGGCTGGAGCAGGAGAATCGCTTGAACCCAGGAGGCAAAGGTTGCAGTGAGCCGAGATCATACCATTGCACTCAAGCCTGGGTGACAGACCGAGACTCCATCTCAAAAAACAAACAAACAAAAAAAGGAATGCCAACTGGGCGTGGTGGCCCAGGCTTGTAATCCTAGCACTTTGGGAGGCCAAGGAGTTTGAGGCCAGCCTAGCCAACATGGTGAAACCCCGTCTCTACTAAAAATACAAAAAATTAGCTGGGCCTGGTAGTGCCTGCCTATAATCCCAGCTACTCGGGAGGCTGAGGCAGGAGAATCATTTGAACCTAGGAGGCAGAGAATGCAGTGAGCTGAGATTGCACCTCTGAACTGCAGCCTGGGTGATAGAGTGAGACTCCAGCTCAAAAAAAAAAAAAAAAAAAGGAATGCCAAGTAGCAGTGAGGATGTAGTTGCAGTTTGCATAAATTTGGAGTATTTGGAGTAAGAGTGCTGGAAGATTCTGCAACTTTCTTTCTCCAGCAGTGCTGGGGAAATGGGAGTAGAGGAGATGACTGTTGGTTGGCTCTAGGACCAGTTAGAGCAAGGGATTCCAAACCCCCGGACCGTGCATGGTACCAGTTGGTGGCCTGTTAGGAACTAGGCCGCATAGCAGGAGGTGAGCGTCATTACCACCTGAGCTCCGCCTCCTGTTAGATCAGCAGCCACATTAGATTCTCATAAGAGCGTGAACCCTATTGTGAACTGAGCATGCCAGGGATCTAGGTTGCACACTCCTTATGAGAATCTAACTAATGCCTGATCAGCTAAGGTAGAACAGTTTCATCCTGAAACCATTCCCACCCACCCCCTATTATCCGTGGAAAAATGGAAAATTTGTCTTCCATGAAACTGGTCCCTGGTGCCAAAAAGGTTGGGGACCCATGAGATAGAGGAAATACGCTGTGCTGCAGCATGAAGTAGGTGAGAGATGGGGCTGGGGGCCTAGTGAGTGAAATGGCGTGGAAAGTCTAAAGGATCAGATGAATTGAGGGATAAGCTTCTCTGGCAGTGAGTAGACCTGAGGTCCAGGGAAGGCTTTTGTAAGCTCAAAATATGTAAAATGTTGAGAAAATAGAACAAGAAAATGAGTTTTTAAAATAAATTCCTGGCCGGGCGCGGTGGCTCAAGCCTGTAATCCCAGCACTTTGGGAGGCCGAGACGGGCGGATCACGAGGTCAGGAGATCGAGACCATCCTGGCTAACATGGTGAAACCCCGTCTCTACTAAAAAATACAAAAAAATAGCCGGGTGAGGTGGCGGGCGCCTATAGTCCCAGCTACTCGGAAGGCTGAGGCAGGAGAATGGCGTGAACCTGGGAGGCGGAGCTTGCAGTGAGCTGAGATCTGGCCACTGCACTCCAGCCCGGGCGACAAAGCGAGACTCCGTCTCAAAAAAAAAAAAATTCCTGATCTAGCATAAAGAGAAATCCACAGAGACCCAGAGGAAGAAAACAAATCCAGAAAGGAAAGGCAGGGATGGACCCTGTGTATTTCCTGAGGACATTGGCCATCCTCAGAAGCTCTGGATCTGGCTTTTAATGGACCACAGGCAGGAGACAAAGCCTGGGGCCTGATCCGGGTGGGAAGTCTGACTAGAGAGCCCCTCCCCATTCTATAAAGCGACCACCCCAGGAGAAGAACACCCTCAGTTCTGAGGAATGCCCCCTCCTCAAGAGAAAGATGTTAGAGATATGTGCCTGTCTCAGCCTCAGCCTGAGAATGGGAAGGGGCAGAGAAATCTTTACCACTATCTCACAACTCACAGTCCCTCAAAACGGGCCAGAATTCATACTGCTATATGTATATGTTAGGGGATGGCACAAAAAGTTACTTTAAATTAGCCTGGCTTGGTAATGCCCCAGGCACCAGGCAGAAGCAAAAGGAAACCCTCTCTAGTCTATTCATTTCTCAAAATAGTACAATAATTGAAATAATAATCGTAGTGAATGGGTTAAGCAGCAGACACTGCCAAAGAGAGAATTAGTGAAGACATATCTGAAAAATTACCCAGGATGTAGCTCAAAGAAATACAGAGATGGGAAAATGCAAGAAAGTTTCAAAGAGATAGAGAATAGAATGAGAGGGGTCAATATAAATGCAATGGGAGTTCCAGAAGGTGGAGTAAAAGCAATATTTGGAAAGGTAATGGTAATCAGTGTCCCAATTGTATATATTTATTGTGTACATGTTGTTTTGAAGTATTATACATTGTGGAATGGCTACTGGGAGCTAATTAACATATGCATTACCATATGTACTTGTATCATTTTATTGTGGTAAAGATGCTTAACATATGCTCTCAGGAATTTTCAAGAATATATTAAGTATAGTCACTTTTTTTTTTTTTTGAGAGGGAGTCTCACTCTGTCGCCCAGGCTGGAGTTCAGTGGCGCAATCTCAACTTACTACAACCTCTGCCTCCTGGGTTCAAGCAATTCTCCTGTCTCAGCCTCTCAAGTAGCTGGGATTACAGGTGCCTGCCACCACACCCAGCTAATTTTTATATTTTTAGTAGAGACGGATTTCTCCATATTGGCCAGGCTAGTCTCAAACACCTGACCTCAAGTAATCCACCTGCCTCAGCCTCCCAAAGTGCTGGGATTACAGGCGTGAGCCACAGCGCCTGGCTGAATTTAGTATCTTGGTCCTTTGATCCCTATTCTTACCTTCCCAAGGTTTTTTTTTTTTTTAATCTTTTCAAAGTTTATTCAGGCTTCCCACATTCCTTTTCTATCACATTTCTCAGCTTTCTAATCATTATACACATGCATCCTATAGATAGATGGACAGGCAGAAATATAGGTAGATAGATATAGATATCTTCCATGCAAGGTACTTTGCTGGCCTGAGACTCCAGCAGTGACAGATGAAAACTCTCAGGTCCTTGGACAGTCTGTAGTCTAGCCCAGTCTATTCCACTGTGTGACTGATAATCACACAGTGGAATAATGAATGGATTGGAGATGTGATAAGGACTAAAAGAGAAATTAAAGGACTCTTACTATGATAACAGAGGGAGCTCAGCATGAGAAGTTAGATTTAGCAGGAGAGGCAGGGTAAAAACATTTTAAGCAAGGGGAACTACACAGGCAAAAGCTCTGAGGCTGGAAGGAGGCTGCAGCTGTAGCTGTGGCTGCCACTGCAGCATGGTGGACAGTATAGGCAGGCTGGAAAAGCTATGGAGCCAGCCCATGCAGAGCCTCAAGGATCATGGGATGGAGTTGGGGCTTTATCCAGAGGACAGTAAGGAGTATTGAAGGGCTTTGGGCAAGGGAGTAACATTAGATTAGAGCAGCACCAGTGCTCCTTCCTGACATCTCGTTAACCTGTATTCACATGAAGGTGCTTCTTGCTAAACCTCAATCAAGTCTCAAGCTGTTGCTGGCTTTTTTTTTTTTGAGACGGAGTCTCTCTCTCTGTCGCCCAGGCTAGAGTGCAGTGGCGTGATCTCATCTCACTGCAACCTCTGCCTCCCAGGTTCAAGCGATTCACCTGCCTTAGCCTCCCCAGTAGCTGGGATTACTGGCATGCGCCATCACACCTGGCTAATTTTTGTATTTTTAGTAGACACGGGGTTTCACCACGTTGGTCAGGCTGGTTTCGAACTCCTGACCTCAAGTGATCCACTTACCTCGGCCTCCCAAAGTGTTAGGATTACAGGCGTGAGCCACCATGCCCAGCAGCTGGCTTGTTACATTCTATAGCCATCATGTGGTGACTTTCAGCAAATGTGACAAACTCCTCTCCACGGCTCCTCCTTTTTTTTGGTGGTTTTTTTTTTTTGTTTTTTTGTTTTTTGTTTTTTGGTGGTTTTTTGTTTTTTGTTTTTGTTTTTGTTTTGAGACAGTCTCACTGTTGCCCAGGCTAGAGTGCAGTGGCATGATCTCAGCTCACTGCAACCTCTGCCTCCTGGGTTCAAGCCATTCTTCTGCCTCAGCCTCCCAAGTAGCTGGAATTACAGGCATGCCCCACCATACCTGGCTAATTTTTGTATTTTTAGTAGAGACGGGGTTTCACCATGTTGGTCGGGCTGGTCTTGAACTCCTGACCTCAAGTGATCTGCCCCCTCAGCCTCTCAAAGTGCTGGGATTACAGGCGTGAGCCACTGCGCCTGGCATTGTCCCTCCCTTTTTTTACACAATACAGATGTATCCCTAATCCTCCATTCATACGGTGTTGATAATTGCCAGGTTCCATTTTTTATGCTTACTTTAGAACAGTGGTTCTCAGCCTTTTTTTCTAATTTGACATATACCCAGAACAAATGATACTCACTTGCCAGAAAGTTTCCACCCTACAGCTTCTCAAACTGTGTGATGTAATATATTGACCCCCCAGTCCTCAGGGTCTTTTGGTGGGATGTTAGGGTGGGTGACTAGAGGCCTTGGGCCAGTTACCTCACATAGCAGTTCACCTGGGATGCCACGTGCTTTCTGGGTGATGCAGATTGTTTTCTATAGATGTCACCCTTGTCTATGTGTGCATAAAAATAAAAAAGGAAGTCCTCTCTGGGGATGACTATGTGGATTTTAATTCCTTCTCTACCACTTGGGCACATATCAGCCTCTCTTGGCCTCAGTTTTCTCATCTGCAAAATGGAGATGTTGTCTACTCTATAGAATTATTGAGTGGATTAAATGAGTTAAGGTGTGTGAAATTCTTCTCTCTGTGCTGGGAGCACCATGAGCCTTCAGTGAGCATTGGCTAAGATGATTCAGTAGACAGTCATGACTGGACCCAGGCTCTAGTTACTTCCTCCACATTTGCAGGGGTTTATAGTTACTATAGCTCCTCCAGGCACATCAGTAGAAGAGGCTTTGGTAACTGGGAGAGGTGCAATTTTTTGCTGTAAGGATGACTTTGTTTAGGAACATCAGGATAGGTATAGGGACCACTGCAATGGGATCTTATAGTAGAGGAGAAAGATTGGGCACAAGTCCAAAGTACAGCATGGGCAAATGGGAATTTATAGCCAAGGAGCAGTGTGGAGGTCAGTGGATGGAAAATTACCAGGAGGAAACATCAGGGGTAAGAGGAATTCTGGCTGAACTGATCTAACAGGATTCTTGCTGAAGACAGGCTGGGGTGATCAGATATCACCTGGGGGGTGGTGCAGGATGAGGAACCTGATCAGATTTGGAGAATTTGGGTTTCAGCTAAATTGAATTAGTAGGGTTCCTTTACTAAAACTGGATTTTACAAGAACATGCACAGACTGGCCTATGAGAAGATTCAGAAGCCTAAGGTTTGGCCAAGCAAACAAGAAAAGAATTTTTTTTTTTTGAGCCAGAGTCTCGCTCTGTCGCCTAGGCTGGAGTGTGGTGGCGTGATCACGGCTCATTGGCTCACTGCAACCTCCGCCTCCCAGGTTCAAGCAATTCTCCTGCCTCAGCCTCCCGAGTAGCTGGGATTACAGGCGCGTGCCACCACACCCAGCTAATTTTTGTATTTTTAGTAGAGATGGGGTTTCATCATGTTGGCCAGGCTGGTCTCGAACCCCTGACCTCAGGTGATCTGCCCGCCTCGGCCTCCCAAATGTGTTAGGATTACAAGCATGAGCCACCTCACCCGGCCAGCAAAGAATCTTTGTCATGCCTCAGGTTCTTTATCCATGAAATGGGGATGATTCCATTTCCTACTTCAACATTGTGAGGATTAACCATAAAGTCCAGGTGCATGGTAAACAGTAGATGTTGGCTGTTAGTATTTCTTGGTTTGCTTTAGGCTTTTTATTGGATTGCCTGACTCACATGTTATAATTATGCTTTAAGGTTTAAGCTATTCGTTAATTTATTTGGTTTAGTCTTTACAAGAACTCCTCCAAGGACAGTAATGCAGGTTTTACAAACTGAGGAACAAGTTGAGGCCATAAGCTCATCGAAAGTCTTGCATTGTGAACACTAGATTGCAGTCCAGATCTTGGATTCCAACCCTCCACTCTGCAATACAACCTGCTAGCATGCCCTATTCCCCTTCTTGGAATAAGAGGAAATGATGCTCAGCTGGTGCATAGCGTGGGTATCCCGTGACTAAAAGTTCATTCACGTCTGTTTGCTCGAGGAAACTCTCCATACTGGGAGATCCGAAGGCCTTAGGCTACGCCAAAAGTAGGGAGGTGGTGTGTTTTTGTCAGAAAAATGGCCTGACAGATGTCACTTGCATTGATGCGAGTGGGAGGAGGAACTGGTGGTTGGAAGAGGGCCCAGATGAGAGCACAGCTGTGCTCTCTGACCAGTCAGGCCTGCGCATGACGTCACGCCGGGAGGTGGAGTAAATTAAAGGCTGCATTTTGGAAGGGCGTTCCTTTTTGCACAACTCTGTCGCCAACACTAAGATATAGTATAAAAATCTGTTTATTTTGTTCACGATATGTGGATAAAGTCCAATTAGAGTCATTTCAGGAGTTACACGCACTTTACAATGACGTGGGTGGCACCGGGGATTGCTGGGGTCTGGCAAGTACCTCATACTTACCTGGCCGGGGAGATACCATGATCACGAAGGTGGTTTTCCCAGGGCGAGACTTATCCATTACACTCCAATTATGCTGTCCCCCTCTGTTTTCCCAGATGTGGGAAACTCGACCGCATAATTTGTGATAGTGGGGGCTGCGTACGCGGTTTTCCCTGGTTGTGGTGGTTGAGAGTTTTGTTGTATATTTGCTTTTGCTTTGTTTTTTGCCGGTGGAAGGATTGTTTGGCTTTGTTTACCTAGGCTAGAGTGCAATGGTGCCCAGATTCATGCACCCAGCTTTCTTTGGTTTTAGGTTTTTGGCTTACTTATTTTTGGGGGGCACAGTCTTGCTGTTTCCCAGGCTGGAGTGCACTGGAGCAATCTGGGCTCACTGTAGCCTCCACCTCCCGAGTTCCAGCCATTCTCATGTCTCAGCTTCCCGAGAAACTGGGATTACATTACAGGAGTGTACCACATGCATGCCTGGCTAATTTTTGTATTTTCAGTAGAGATGGGGTCTTACCATGTTGGCAAGGCTGGTCTGGAACTCCTGTCCTCAAGTGATCCACACCTTCTGCCTCTCAGAATGCTGGAATTACAGGCGTGAGCCATGGCACCTGGCTTTTTTTTTTTTTTTTTCTTTTGAGACAGAGTTTTGATTTTGTCACCCAGGCTGGAGTGCAATGGTGCAATCTCGGCTCACTGCAACCTCCGCCTCCTGAGTAGAGCTGGGAATACAGGTACCCGCCACCATGCTTGGCTAATTTTTTTATATTTTTAGTAGAGACGGGGTTTCACCATGTTGGTCAGGCCGGTCTCTTGATGTCAGGTGATCCACCCTCTTCTGCCTCCCAAAGTGTTGGGATTACAGGCGAGAGCCACCACGCCCTGGCTTTTTTTTTTTTTTTTTCCTTGTTTCTTTTGGTTCTTGATGCTTTTGGGGTTGCAGGATTGTTACCGTTGCTTACTGTTTAAAGCTGTACCTTGCTATCGTTTAATGCTTAGGAACTTTAGTAAGGTAAATGCAATGAGTTGTGGGTTTTTTTGTTTTTTGTTTTTTGTTTTTTATAAGACAGAGTCTCACCCTGTTGCCCAGACTGGAGTGCAGTAGCGTAATCTCAGCTCACTGCAACCTCAGCCTCCCGGGTTCAAGCAGTTCTCATGCCTCAACCTTAGAGTAGCTGGACTGTAGCCACGCATGACCATGATAAGCTAATTGTATTTTTGGTAGAGGCAGAGTTTAGGTAAGTTGGTCAGGCTGATCTTCAACTGCTGTCCTCAAGCCATCTGGCCTTAGCCTCCCAAAGTGCTGGGATTTCAGGCATGAGTCATCGTGCTCAGTTAAAACATGATAATAAAGTTAATTTCATGTGGGCCCGGCCTGATGACTCACACTTGTAATCCCAGTACTTTGGGAGGCTGAGGCAGGAGGATGGCTTGAGACCAGGAGCTCAAGACCAGACTGGGCAGCATAGCGAGACCCTCATCTCTATAAATATAAAATAATAAAAATAATAATATAACTACTAAAAATGTTCAATTGAATATGTTGAATGTTGCCCACACCATATTCCACTGGAGAAGCATTGCTTTACTTAATCTGTTTCCTTATTTTAAAGTTTCCAGACAGCCTTACTATATTACTTCCATAAACTTATATGCCTGCTCTTCCTGGAATGCACTTCCCTGCCCTGCCCTTCTTCATCTTCCTGGAAAACTTGTACTTCAGCGCTTCCAAACTGCCTGGGATCCACTCAGTGCCACTGAACCCACGGTGGCCTTATCTGTTAGGTACCATAGGCACAGGGCCTAGGGGCACTTCTTTTAAAAATCAGAAGAAAAAAATGAATTTTTAGGTGGAAGAAAATGTCATATATAATAATATATTCATGTTTTAATCAATGCAGTCATAAGATAGCATTTTTAATATACATTTTAATGGAAATATGTATATTTTAACAGAGGAGGCGGGCACACAAAGGCAAAAGTATGGGCCCTTCAAAATCGTAATGTGGCTCTGACTGAACTTTTTATAGTCTGGCAAGTCTGTTTTCCCTACAGACTATGATCTTATTTATTGCAGGCAGACTCGGTCTTTGCATTATTCCTCTTAGTATCCCCAGAGGCTAGGCCAGTGGACTGGACCTTGAACATTTAAGTGGCTGTGAGTAAATGAAAAGTATGCACTATGTGTAAGTAATGACTTGAGAACAGGTGTGTTTTTTTTGTTTTTTGTTTTTTTTGAGACGGAGTCTCGCTCAGTCACCAGGCTGGAGTGCAGTGGTGCGATCTCGGCTCACTGCAAGCTCCGCCTCCCAGGTTCACGCCATTCTCCTGCCTCAGCCTCCCAAGTAGCTGGGACTACAGGAGCCCGCCACCATGCCCAGCTAATTTTTTGCATTTTTAGTAGAGACGGGGTTTCACCGTGTTAGCCAGGATGGTCTCTATCTCCTGACCTCATGATACGCCCACCTCAGCCTCCCAAAGTGCTGGGATTACAGGCGTGAGCCACCGCGCCCGGCCAAGAACAGGTGTTTTTCATCATTAGCAACACTCAAAGAAATTCAAGAATACTTTATGAATGGTGAAAATACTGGAGTAGACAATGTGGTCATCAGAAATGAAGTTGTCCCAGCATAGCAAAAAGGGTCTGTTAGTACCTGTGATATCAGAGCCATGGGGGGCACAAATAATCATAGAGGCCTCAGAGCTGTTTTCAGCCTGGCATTCCTGGATACCATTGAAAGCAGCCAAAGTATTACTTTCCTGATGTGAAATCAAACCTTCTGGAATAAAATTAGGAAGACAGTTCAATAATGAGATTATATAGTATAACTGAGGTGGGCTGGGTCATACTTTGTAGATGAAGGTAATCCAGCAATTGTCCTAAATCAGCAATTATACTAAATAGTGTGGAGTTGGTTTTTTGCTGCTGCTGCTGTTTTTTGTTGATTGGGGAGCGGTTAAGACAGGGTCTTACTCTCACTAGGCTGGAGTGTAGTGGCACAACACAGCCTCAGTCTCCCCAAGCTCAGGTGATATCAGCACCTCGGCCTCCCAAAGTGATGGGATTACAGGCATAAGCTACCGCCCCTGGCCTAAACAGAGTTAGTATGGTTTTCATTGCAGAGCTTTGTGGCTGAGAAATGCAGCTTCAGGGCCAGTGTGTTTCAGGAGCGAATGGATTTGGCTCTCCACAACTCAAGAGTGTTGAGTAAGACATTTAGTGGCCGGGCACAGTGGCTCATGCCTGTAATCCCAGCACTTTGGGAGGCTGAGGCAGGCAGATTACCTGAGGTCAGGGGTTCGAGACCAGCCTGGCCAACATGGCGAAACCCTGTCTCTACCAAAAACACAAAAAATTAGCCAGGTGTGGTGGTGCATGCCTATAGTCCCAGCTACTCAGGAGGCTGAGGCAGGAGAATTGCTTGAATTCAAGAGATGGAGGTTGCAGTGAGCCAAGATCATGTCACTGCACTCCAGCCTGGGTGACAGAGTGAGACTCTGTCTTAAAAATAATAATAATAATAAAAAATTAGATTCAGTGACATTGGCGTTAACAACTTTTTTTTTTTTTTTTTTTTGAGATGGAGTTTTGCTCTTGTTGCCCAGGCTAGAGTGCAATAGCATGATCTTGGCTTACTGCAACCTCCGCCTCCCACATTCAAGCAATTATCCTGCCTCAGCCTCCTAAGTAGTTGGGGTTATAGGCATGTGTCACCACAACTGGCTAATTTGGTATTTTTACTAGAGACAGGGTTTCTCCAAGTCAGGATGGTCTCAAACTCCTGACCTCAGGTGATCCACCTGCCTCGGCCTCCCAAAGTGCTGGGATTACAGGTGTGAGCCACCACGCCTGGCCAATATTAATGACGTTTTAACAGTCAAAATTGCTCTGTGAACTTATATGACAAAACTCAGCTTTTAAAAACTACTGAGTATATATGTCACTCTCATATTTCTGAGCATCAGCCCTTCCTTCCTTGACCCCCATGAGGCTAAGGGATGGTTGGAAATTCAGAGATGAGGTGAGACTCACAAACTGAGGGGCATGTCTTAGGATAGCACACCTGAGTTGGCAGGAACAGCCATGATCTGAGATTAATAGGTGTGCCCATGTTGCCCTTCCCCACGTGTGAGGGAACTCTCCAAATAACATTCTATATTGAGGGGCTGTGTTTCTCCATCTCAACTTACTTGGGGCCTTTGATTTAGTCATGATTTGGTCATGTAGTTGGTTTGATTCTGTGTATGTGTGTGTGTGTGTGTGTAATATGTGTGCTGTATATCTGTACACATATAAATGTATTATGTACAAGCAATTCTCCTGCCTCAGCCTCCTGAGTAGCTGGGATTACAGGTGCTTGCCACCACGCCCAGCTAATTTTTTGTACTTCTAGTAGAGATGGGGTTTCACTGTGTTAGCCAGGATGGTCTCAGTCTCTTGACCTCATAGTCCGCCCGCCTTGGCCTCCCAAAGTGGTGGGATTACAGGTGTGAGCCACCGCGCCCGGCCGCTCAGTAATTTTTAAAAACTGAATTTTAGGCCAGGCATGGTGGCTTACGCCTGTAATCCCAGTACTTTGTACATCATACATACACAGATATACACATATAAGCGCACTCAGTTTGTTACCAAATCCAGGCCTGATGCTACTTGCCTGTGTGGCAGGAACTGCAGATACTTGAATCTTGGCAAAGTCAGTTTGGGGGTTCCAAAGTACAGGGGGCAGCAGTCGAGGGGCAGAATAGCCTGGGTTGGGGAGCCGCATTTTAAATGCATTCTCTTATTCAGTCCTCACAAATTTTGTGAGCCAGGCAGGCAGTATTATTCCCACTTTACAATTTTAGGAAACGAAAACAGAGAGACAAAGTTTGACGAAGACCCAGAGTGGAGCAGCGATTCAGACCCGGCACAACCGACTCCGTTGCCTTCCCCTATGTCACCCCATCACCACCGCCTCCCTGACTGCCCTGCTCGGCAGCGCCCGATTGAGACTGGTTGTTAGAAATCCACACAGAATCTTTACGTCTGTCCAGAAAGGGAAGGAATCAATATTTCACGTCAGCCTTCCCAAGATAGCAGCCGCTGAAGACGAGTTTCTGCCGCCACCGCGGCTCCCCGAGCTGTTCGATTCCAGCAAACAGCTTCTGGAAGAAGTCGAAGGAGTGACTGAACCCACCGGTTCCCGGATAGTCCAGGAAAAGGTGTTAAAGGTCCTCGACCTCCTTCAGAAGGTTGCCAAAATGTTATCGCAGCTCGACTTGTTTAGCCGAAATGAAGATTTGGAGGAGATTACTTCCACCGACCTGAAGTACCTGATGGTGCCAGCGTTTCAAGGAGCCCTCACCATGAAACAAGTCAACCCCAGTAAACATCTAGATCATTTGCAGCAGGCTCGCGAACACTTTATAAAATACTTAACTCAGTGCCATTACTATCGTGTGGCCGAGTTTGAGCTACCCCAAACCAAGACCAACTCAGCTGAAAATAACACTGCTATTATTTCCACGGCTTATCCTAGCCTTGTTGCTATGGCATCTCAAAGACAGGCTAAAATAGAGAGATACAAGCAGAAGAAGGAGTTGAAGCATAGGTTGTCCACAATGAAATCTGCTGTGGAAAGTGGTCAAGCAAATGATGAGCGTGTTCATGAATATTATCTTCTTCACCTTCAGAGGTGGCTTGATAACCAGCTTAGAAGAGATTGAGAGCATTGATCAGGAAATAAAGATCCTGGGAGAGAAAGACTTTTCAAGAGAGGCATCCACTTCGAACTCATCTGGCCATGAGAAGCCTCTAATAAAACCCTTCATTCTCACTCAGAACATGGCGCAAGCCAAAGTATTTGGTGCTGGTTATCCAAGTCTGGCTTCTATGACAGTGAGTGACTGGTATGATCAACATCAGAAACATGCAGTGTTACCAGATCAGGGAATAGCTAAGGCAACATCAGAAGAATTCAGAAAAGCCACTCAGCAACAGAAAGATCAAGAAAAGGAGGAAGAAGATGATGAACAAACACTCCAAAGAGCTCGAGAGTGGGATGACTGGAAAGACACCCACCCTAGGGGTTACGGCAACGGACAGAACATGGGCTAATCTTCCCACAACACGGCAGGACTGCAGGGTGCACACCTTCCCCGCCAAGCAAAACCATGCAGCCTTCCCTTCCCTGGGCTCCCGTACAGCTGTGTACAATGAAGGCAAAGATGCTTAATGTTGCTTTGAGTTCAATAAAGTGTTAAATTATTATTGTTATTATTATTTTTTGAGATGGAGTTTTTTACTTGTCGCCTAGGTTGGAGTGCAATGGTGTGATCTTGGCTCACTGCAACCTCCACGTCCTGGTTCAAGCAATTCTCCTGCCTCAGCCTCCTGAGCAGCTGGGATTACAGGCGCCTGCCACCACACCCAGCTAGTTTTTTGTATTTTGAGATGGGGTTTCACCATGTTGGTCAGGCTGGTCTTGAACTCCTGACCTCAGGTGATCCACCCGCCTTGGTCTCCCAAAGTGCTGGGATTACAGACGTGAGCCTGGCCTAAAGTGTTAAATTATTAAGCGTGTATTTGTACTGTAGAAAATGTGAGCCATCAATCTAGTTTTGGCATCATCATCCTCATCGTGGTGAGTTCCAATTTCTTAAGTGAAATGAAAAGAACACTGAGGGCCAGGCGCGGTGGCTTCTGTCTGTAATCCCAGCACTTTGGGAGGCCGAGGTTGGTGGGTCACCTGAGGTCAGGAGTTCAACCCCAGCCTGGCCAACGTGGTGAAACCCCATCTCTACTAAAACTACAACAATTAGCTGGACGTGGTGGCAGGCTCCTGTAATCCCAGCTACTCGGGAGGCTGAGGCAGGAGAATTGCTTGAACCTGAGAGGCGGAGGTTGCAGTGAGCCGACATCACGCCATTGCACTCCAGCCTGGGCAACAAGAAAAAAAGAAAGAGAAAGAGAGGGAGGAAGGGAGGGAGGGAGGGAAAGAAAGAGAAAAGGAAGGAAGGGAGGGAAAAAAAAACACTTGAGAAATAGGTCTGGATAATTAATGGCTGTATGAATTCTCTGAAAAAGTAACAAAGGTTCCTTCTATTATATGAGCCTGTGCAGAAAAAAGGAAAAAAAATTTTCTTATCACACAATGCGATTTCTTTTGAATCTTTGTGAGCGGTAGCTAAGAGTGAACTGATCTGGAAGGGAATTCAGTCAAAGAGTAAAGAAGCAGATGATGACGTCACTATAAGAGGCGGGCATATGTAGATAGGGGCGCAGTGATTGCCGGTTCTAGTGCGTTCTTCGCGCGGAAGAATTTTTCTAGCGAATATCAAAGAAGGTGTAGTCTGAGATGTGTCATACGAAGAAGTGGTCGTTTGGAAGCGATGCCTAAAAACAACTCACAATACAATTTGCCATGACTAAGTAGTGTGTTGAGGACGATGGTGAGGTAGCATAGTAGTAAGTAATAGTTCATGCTTACTCCGTAGAGGAGATACCATGTTTATGAGGGTGGGTTTTTCTCCTAGATTCTCCCAGAGTGAGATTTACCCATTGCACTCTGGATGTGGTGATACCTTCGATTTCTCCACACGTGATGAAGCTAAAACTGCATGGTTTGTGGTAGTGGGGGAGTGATTGTCTTTGCACTTTTTCCTGATTGTACCAGTTTAAAAGATAATATGTGTGCCGGTATGTATGTTTTATTTTCATTTTTCTTGTAGTTGTTTTTCTATGTAAAGTAGAAAAATAAGCCAGGCTTTCGGCTGGTGGTGGGTGGTGTGCACCGGTGCTAGCTCCTCAGGAGACTGCAGTGGGGAAAATCATTTGATCCCAGAGGGAGACTTTAATGAGCCAATATCGTGCCATTGCACTCGTGTCTGAGCGACAGAGACCCAATCTCAATGAAGAAAGAAAAAAAAAATTCCTGGGTTTTCAGGTGGGAAGTTAAGTACCTCATCCCTTGTAGTTCAGTTTTTCTGTGCAGATAAATTTACCAGTTTCCTATGCAGATAAATTTACCTTAGCCTTTTCTTCTGGTGGGATGAATTGCTGAGGGTGGCTCAAGCCTGCAATCCCAGCACTTTGGGAGGCCGAGGTGGGTGGCTCACTTGAAGTCAGGAATTCGAGACCAGCGTGGCCAACATGGTGAAACCCTGTCTCTACTGAAAATTCAAAAAATTAGCCAGGCATGTTGGTGCACATCTGTAATCCCAGCTACTCGGGAGGCTGAAGCAGGAGAATCGCTTGAACCCAGGATCAGAGGTTGCAGTGAGCCAAGATCACCAAGATCACACTACAAAAAAAAAAAAAAAAAAAAAAAAAACGCCGGTGCACAGCTGGTACACACCAGGAGGTACAGGTGGTGCATGCTGTAATCCCAGCTACTTGGGAGGCTGAGGCATGAGAATAGTGTAACCACCCAAGGGGTTCACCTTGCCTGCTGCCTAGACAGAGCCAATTCATCAAGACAGGGGAATTGCAAGAGAGAAAGAGTAATTCACGCAGAGCCAGTTGTGAGGGAGACTGGAGTTTTATTATTACTCAAATCAGCATTCGAGGAACAAAGTTTTTAAGGATAACTTGGTGGGTGAAGGGAAGCCAGTGAGCCAGGAGTGCTAATTGGTCAGGGAAGAAATCATAGGGAGTCAAAGCTGTCTTCTTGTGCTGAGTCAGTTCCTGGGTGGGGACCACAAGATCAGATGAGCCAGTTTATTGATCTGGGTGGTGCCAGCTGAAGTGCAAGGTCTGCAAAATATATCAAGCATTGATTTTAGGAGCAGTTTAGGAAGGGTCAGAATCTTGTAGCATCCAGCTGCATGACTCCTAAACCATAATTTCTAATCTTGTGGCTAATGTTAGTCCTACAAAGGCAATCTAGTCCCCAGACAAGAGGGAGGTCTGCTTTGGGAAAAGGCTGTTACTGTTTTTGTTTAAACTATAAACTGTAAACCAAGTTTCTCCCAAAGTTAGTTCAGTCTACACCTAGGAATGAACAAGGACAGCTTGGAAGTTAGAAGCAAGGTGGAGTCAGTTAAGTTAGATCTCTTTCACTATCTCAGTCATAATTTTGCAAAGGCTGTTTCAATTGCTTGAACCCGGGAGGCGAAGGCTGCAGTGAGCCGAGATCGCACAACTGCACTCTAACTTGGGTGACAGAGCAAGACTCTGTCTCAAAAAAAAAAGCATTTCCTGTATTGCCCAGACGAAATTATACACACGACAAAGACACAAACACCAGTTACTCCCCTCAGTATCTGAGTTTTAACGTGACAAAACAGACAAGAGGTTCCCTCTAAGTGAGGCCTGCTGAGCTTCTGCTATGATTCCTTCAGGATTCCACCCCTGACACACAGACAAGAACAAGCACAAGCCTTCACAAATTAGAATTCTAAAACCAGATTTGGGCCCACTGTGGTGGCTCATGACTGTAATTCTAACACTTTGGGAGGCTGAGGTAGGAGATCACTTGAGCCCAGGAGTTCGAGATCAGCCGGGGCAACATAATGAGACCTCATCTCTATTTTTAAAAAATAATAATAAAAAAATAAAAATAAAACCAGACTTGGCCAGCATGGTGGCTCACACCTATAATCGCAGAACTTTGGGAGCCTGAGGCAGGAGGATTGTTTGAGGCCAGGAGTTGAAGACCAGCTTGGGCAACATAGCAAGATCCCACCTCTAAAAAAATTAAATAAAACCCGATTTCTTTTCCTTTTTTTTTTTTTTTTTTGAGATGGAGTTTTGCTCAGTTGCCCAGGCTGGAGTGCAATGGCATGATCTCAGCTCACTGCAACCTTCACCTCCCAGGTTCAAGTGATTCTTGTGCCTCAGCCTCTTGAGTAGCTGGGACTACAGGTGCTCGCCACCACGCCCGGCCACTTTTTTTTTTTTTTTTTTTTTTTTTTTTTTGAAATGGAGTCTTGCACTGTCACCCAGGCTGGAGTGCAATGGCATGATCTCGGCCCACTGCAACCTCCGCCTCCTGATTCTCGCGATTCTCCTGCCTCAGCCTCCTGAGTAGCTGGGATTACAGGTGCCCACCACCACACCCAGCTAATTTTTGTAGTTTTAGTAGAGATGGGGTTTCACCATGTTGGTCAGGCTGGTCTAGAACTCCTGACTTTGTGATCCACCAGCCTCACCCTCCCAAAGTGTTGGGATTACAGGCGTGAGCCATGCACCCAGACTTTTGTTTTTTGTTTTGTTTTGTTGAGACAGAGTCTCGCTCTGTTGCCCAGGCTGGAGTGCAGTGGCATGATCTCAGCTCACTGCAACCTCCACCTCCCAGGTTCAGGCGATTGTCCTGTCGCAGCCTCCTGAGTAGCTGGGACTACAGGTGCCTGCCACCACACCCGGCTAATTTTTGTATTTTTAGTAGAGATGGGGGTTTCACCATATCAGTCAAGCTGGTCTTGAACTCCTGACCTCAGGTGATTCACCCGCCTTGACCTCCCAAAGTGTTAGGATTACAGGCGTGGGCCACTGTGCCTGAATGCCCGGCCAATTTTTGTGTTTTTTGTAGAGACAGCATTGTGCCGTGTTGCCCAGGCTAGTCTCAAACTCGTGACCTCAGGTGATCCACCCTCCTCGGCCTCTCAAAGTGCTAGGATTACAGGTGTGTGCCATTACGCCCAACCAAAACCAGGTTTCTGAACTGAAACCTGAAGGGTCCAGGAGTACTTCCCCAAAACAGTGCCCTTTATTCTTGCAGTGGGGAAAAATGCCTTCAACAGGTCCCTTTCTATAGGTTAGGGAGGGTTAATAGGACCCTCAAAGAGTTTACATGGCCTCCGAGGAGGCCAACAGATCAGGAGAAGGGAAAGGGAGGATGGATTATTCTTGGGAATAATCATCAGAGACTTCTTCCAGAATCAGAAACCATTTATCTGCTGCAAGCCAGCTTATGCGCCTAAAGTCAGCAATGTCCCTGCCTACAAGGGAGGTGCCAGACATGGCCCCTGGCTTAAAGGAGGGCTCGTCTCGGGGTGCCGAAATGTCAGGGTGTCCCAGAACAGAATGAGGTCCAGCTGCTTGTTCTCACAGTCCAATGATGAGATCCAGACTGGGAAAGAAGGGAGTTTATTGGCCAGGTGCGGTGGCTCACTTCTGTAATCCTAGCACTTTGGGAGGCCGAGGCAGGCAGACCACCTGAGGTCAGGAGTTTGAGACCAGCCTGGCCAACATTGTGAAACCCTGTCTCTACTAAAAATACAAAAATTAGTCGGCCGGATGCGGTGGCTTACGCCTGTAATCCCAGCACTTTGGGAGGCTGAGTCGGGTGCATCACGAGGTCAAGAGATCGAGACCATCCTGGCCAACATAGTGAGAACCCATCTTTACTAAAAATGCAAAAATTAGCTGGGCGTTGTGGTGCATGCATGTAGGCCTAGCTACTCGGGAGGCTGAGGCAGGAGAATCGCTTGAACCCAGGATGCAGAGGTTGCAGTGAGCTGAGATTGTGCCCCTGCACTCCAGCCTGGCGACAGAGCGAGACTCTGTCTCAAAAAAAAAAAAAAAAAAGAGAGAAAATTAGCTGGACGTGGTGGCAGGCACCTGTAATCCCAGCTACACAAGAAGCTGAGGCAGGAGAATGACTGGAACCCAGGAGGCAGAGGCTGCAATAAGCCAAGATCACACCACTGTACTTCAGCCTGGGCAACAGAGCAAGACTGTCTCAAAAAAAAGACTAAAAGAAGGGAGTTTATTTCTGCAACTGGTTACAGGGAGAAGGTCAGAGTAACTCACCAGACCAACTAAAAAATTTAAAAGTTTTGGCCCAGCGCAGTGGTTCATGCCTGTAATCCCAACACTTTGGGAGGCCTAGGTGGGCAGATCACCTGAGGTCAGAAGTTCAAGACCACCCTGGCCGACATGATGAAACTCCGACTCTATTAAAACTACAAAAATTAGCTGGTAATGATGGTGGGCACCTGTAATCCCAACTACTTGGGAGCCTGAGGCAGGAGAATCATTTGAAGTCAGGAGGCAGAAATTGCAGTGAGCTGAGATCATGCCACTATACTGCAGCCTGGGCGACAAAGTGAGACTGTCTCAAAAAAAAAAAAAAAAAAAAAGTTACAAGTTTTTTTGTTTTTGTTTTTGTTTTCCCAAAGGTTATATACATTCAAGGTCCATGCCGATATGTGGGAGTGCACCTACAAGGTGGGATGTTTCATTCAATCTATATCGAATCTGTTTTTTTTTTTCTTTTTTGAGACGGAGTCTTGTTCTGTCTCCCAGGCTGGAGTGCAGTGGCACGATCACGGCTCACTGCAAGCTCCGCCTCCCGGGTTCACGCCATTCTCCTACCTCAACCTCCTAAGTAGCTGGGACTACAGGTGCCTGCCACTACGCCTGGCTAATTATTTTTTATATATATTTTTAGTAGAGACGGAGTTTCACCATGTTAGCAAGGATGGTCTCGATCTCCTGACCTCATGATCCGCCCACCTCGGCCTCCCAAAGTGCTGGAATTACAGGCGTGAGACACCACGCAGGCCTATATCTAATCTTTAACTAGGATCTAGGGTCTGAAAAGCTTTCTCTAGAGTCGTGGAAAGTTTCTTAATCTTAAGTGGTTCCCTGGTACAAGGTGTATGTGTAAAAATGCTATTATTATTTGATCAGACTTTAGGACCTGAGAAAGGCCAGATGGTGTCTTAATGGGTTTGTTTTTGCATTCCAGCCCTTGTACTCAGGCACCAGTTTCTCTAGTTCTTTAATGTTTAACATAAGCATTCATCAAAATTATAGTAAAGGGTTGGTGAAACCAGATTGTTCTGGCTGCTGATGGAAACCTGGACTGCCACAAAGGGGTCACTGAGCCATGGTTAAATGCCCACAAGGGGCATCTTTTCATAGGATCACTGTTAAATTGTAATCCTACGTGGCAAATCAGTATAGTGGGACACTGGGTTGCAGCAGAGAAAGAGGTTTAATCATAGGACCTCAGAACAAGGAGGTGGAAAGAAACCTCAAATGTCTCCCAAACTCATCGTTTTATAAGGAACCCACTCCTGCCATAACGACCTACTTCCTTTATAATGACAATAGCACTAATCCATTCATGAGGGTGGTGCCCCCATGACCTAAACACATCTTAAAGGTTCTACCTCCCAACACCTCCATATTGGGGATCAAGTTTTCAACATACGAATTTTGGGGGACACATTCAAACCATACCAGTAAGTACACCACAGACACTTGATTGTAAGAATGATGGTCAGATGTGGCTGCCACGTATGGAAAGTTAAAATTTCTCTGCATGGGTCTTATGCACAGTAACAGCTAACAACTACAGTGAACTTGTTTGGTGCCAGGTACTATGCTAAGCACTATACACAAATTAGCTCCTTTGAAACTCTCAGGCCGGGCGCAGTGGCTCACGCCTGTAATCCCAACACTTTGGGAGGCTGAGGCAGGCGGATCACAAGGTCAAGAGATCAAGACCATCCTGTCCAACATGGTCAAACCTCATCTCTACTAAAAATACAAAAAATTAGCCGGGCATGGTGGCGCGCACCTGTAGTCCCAGCTACTTGGGAGGGTGAGGCAGGAGCATCACTTGAACCCAGGAGGCAGAGGTTACAGTGAGCCAGGATCACACCACTGCACTCCAGCCTGATGACAGAGTGAGACTCCGTCACATACACAAAAAAAGAAACTGGAACTCTCAGCAACCCTCTGGTTATTATTATTCCCATGTTACAGGTGAAGAAATTGAGGCCTATCAATGTTAAATAATTCCTCCAAGATCACACAGGGAGGTGACAGAGCCAAGACAGTTTCAGAGTCTGAACTATGAACCTAAACCACTATGTTATACTATCTAGCTTTACATAATGACTGCATTTGTGTTCTAACCTTTCAAAGTCAATACTCTCCAAGTTATCTTAATGACACAATAGACACATGTATTTAGAATTTTACTTCCTAGAAGTCCTCACTTTTTCAGTCCTGGGAATTAGTGACAAATATTGTATTCATCTGTTCTTGTGCTGCTAATAAAGACATACCCAAGACTGAGTAATTTATAAAGAAAAGAGGTTGAATTGACTCATAGTTCTGCAGGGCTGGGGAGGCCTCAGGAAGCTTACAATCATGGCAGATGGGAAGCAAACACGTCCTTCTTCACGTGATGGCAGGAAGGAGAAGTACTGAGTAAAAGAGGGAAAAACCCCTTATAAAACCATCAGATCTCATGAGAACTCACTCACTGGTCACAAGAACACCATGATTAAATTACCTCCCACTGGGTCCCTCCCATGACTTGTGGGGATTATGGGAACTACAATTCAAGGTGAGATTTGGGTGGGTACATAGAGCCAAACCATATAAAATATATTCAAATATATATATTTTTACTTGTCTCTTCTCACCATTCCTGTATTCAACAGTATATTGAAGTTCTTTAATTTCAGCGATAACACTGAGGAAAAACATTAATCTCATAGAGTTTCAATAATTGTTCCCTAATCTTCATTATTAATGAGGGTGGCTGTACAGGTTTCTAAATGTGAAAGAATTAAGTTGTTTCCTTGCATTTCTGGTTCAGTTAAAATAAGCATACTGCTCTTTTTTGGAACAGGATGTCTCGGGCTGTTCCTCTTCCCCTCCCCTGTCCTGTTCAAGTTGGTACCTTAAGAAATGACTCCCTGGAAGCTCAGCTTCATGAGTATGTCAAACAAGGGAACTCTCTGAAAGTGAAGAAAATTCTTAAGAAAGGTAAGCACCATGTTGAGATGGCAGATGCACCTTGGGACACATTTCTGAATAGCATTCAGAGAAAAAGGAATGTCATAAAGCTATGAATGAGTCCTTGGGGAAATCCAGAAATTAAATATAGAAATTAGATGTTCTGTAGCAGTGCAGTCAAGAGAGGTGTTAAATCCTTATTTTGAGGATGTTTTGTTTTGTTTTGTTTTGTTTTGTTTTGTGCTGGGGAACCAACCACAAGCGCATCCAACTGCTACTGCTACTGCTAGGCTCCTAAGGTTTCTCTGAAGTCACCCACCTTTGATTCTGCCTGATTCCTTTCCTTCAAATCTGCTCCATCCATTGAGTTCTCTGACACCTGTGGTTGACTAAGGAGACCAGTGTTCACAGCTGTCCCCTTCCTTGCTCCTTACTTCCACTTGGTGCCCTTTTTCCAGGGTTTTCTTGCTGAAGGATACAGGCAGACGTGGCTCAATGGCTGAAGCAGTCTTCAAAAGAACCAACAAACATGCCATGTGAATTTTGTCTGAGGAAACAAACCAAAGAACCAACGAACAAAAACCCATACACAAACAGAACCTTTTCTGGTGTTTGGCTCCTGATCTAGGGACCCAGACCCGTTTTTTTGTTTGTTTGTTTTTTTGTTTTTGTTTTTGTTTTTTGAGACAGAGTCTCACTCTGTTGCCAAATGCAGTGCAGTAGCGTGATCACAGCTCATTGCATCCTCGACCTCCACAGGCTCAGGTGAATCTCCTGCCTCAGCTTTCCAAATAGCTGGGACTATAGGCGTAAGCCACCATGCCTGGCTAATTTTGGTGTTTTTTGTTTGTTTGTTTGTTTTTTTGTAGAGATGCTTTTGCCATGTTGCCCAGGCTGGTCTAGAACTTCTGGGCTCAAGTGATCTGCCCACCTCAGCCTCTCAAGGTGCTAGGATTACAGGCATGAATCCAGACCTGCTATTTTCAATGTGAGCAGAGGTACTGCTGGATCCCCCCTCTCTTTTCTTAGTATTGAAGGGGAGGCTTCTGAAACTTCTCTTTGCTGATTTGTGGAATAGTCAGGGTGACTTGGTTTTTCTCCACTTGCTTCAACAGCATTCCTGAAGACGTCCAGAAGGGTAACCCCAATTTTCCAACTATCCCACTGAATAGTTCCCTCATAAAGTTCTCATGGCTGGCACAGTGAATCCCATTTGTAAACCCAGCACTTTGGGAGGCTGAGGCAGGAGAATTGCTTGAGGCCAGGAGTTCAAGACCAGTCTGAGACCAGCCTGAGCAACACTGTGAGACCCTGTCTCTACAAAAAATAAAAAAAAAAAATTAATCACTAATTGATACTATAAGCATGGTAGTGCATGCCTGTAGTCCACCACACCAGGAGGCTGAGTCGAGACCCCATCTCAACAACAAAAAAATAAGTTCTCAAACCTTTTCATGTACTACCCCTAGGGTCCATAGGTGAAGTAGCTCACACTGAGCTCAATCATTTATGTGAAAGGTCCTGGGTGTTTTTTTTTTTTTTCCCGCTCAAAATTTTGCATTTTACTCCGTAACTATCCACATATGTTTTAAAATAAACCGTTGTAAAACTCTGCTTCTCGGGCCAGGTGTGGTGACTCACACCTGTAATCCTAGCACTGTGGGAGGCCAAGAGGGGTGGATCACCTGAGGTTAGGATTTGAGACCTGCCTGGCCAACGTGGTGAAACACCATCTCTACTAAAAATAATTAGCCGGGCGTGGTGGCGGGCGCCTGTAATCCCAGCTACTTGGGAGGCTGAGACAGAAGAATCGCTTGAACTCAGAAGGCAGAAGTTGCAGTGAGCCTAGATCGCACCATTGCACTCCAGCCTGGGCAACAAGAGTGAGATTCTGTCTCAGAAAAAATAAAAAATAAAATAAAACTCTGGGCTAGGCACAATGGCTCAAGCCTGTAATCCTAGCACTTTGGGAGGCCGAGGTGGGTGGATCACCTGAGGTCAGGAGTTTGAGACCAGCCCGGCCAACACAGTGAAACCCCGTCTCTACTAAAAATACAAAAATTAGGCCGGGCGCGGTGGCTCACGCCTGTAATCCCAGCACTTTGGGAGGCCAAGGCGGGCAGTCTCAATCAGGAGATTGAGACCATCCTGGCTAACACAGTGAAACCCCGTCTCTACTAAAAATACAAAAAATTAGCTGGGCGTGGTGGCGGCGCCTGTAGTCCCAGCTACTCAGGAGGCTGAGGCAGGAGAATGGCGTGAACCTGGGAGGCAGAGCTTGCAGTGAGCCGAGATCGCGCCACTGTACTCCAGCCTGGGTGACAGAGCGAGACTCCATCTCAAAAACAAAAACAAAAACAAAACTTAGCTGGGCGTGGTGGCAGGCACCTGTGTAGTCCCAGCTATTCGGGAGTCTGAGGCAGGAGAATCACTTGAACCTGGGAGGTGGAGGTTGCAGTGAGCTAAGATCAAGACAGAGTGAGACTACTCTGTATAAAAAAAATATAAAACTCTGCTTCTCACAGTGAATGGTACGGATAGACAGTCACTAGAAGTCATAGCATACCTATATTGAACATCAATTTTTTTTAGTGAATATCAGAGTATTATGACATTTATTATCTCCTAGACATCTCCTGAATATTCTGCATCTTCAAATGCTTGATATTCAGTTAGAGTAAGGGATGGAGTTAACAGGTGTACCTGGATATAGAACAGGACTTCATCTGCGTCTGGGAATTCCATCTGAAGCCTCAGAGTGCAGAATAAGGGGCGATAATTCTCCCACAGTCTAATAGAGGGCTTCTTAGGAGATGATTTAAATGATCACTAGATTCTTTAAACGGTATTCACAGGGCCAGGTGTGATGACTCACTCCTGTAATCCGTGCACTTTGGGAGGCTGAGGTGGGTGGGTCACCTGCGGTCAGGAGTTTGAGACTAGCCTGGCCAACATGGTGAAACCCAGTCTCTACTAAAAATACAAAAATTAGCTGGGCGTGGTCGTGGGTGCCTGTAATTTCAGCTACTTGGGAGGCTGAGGCAGGAGAATTGCTTGAACCTGGGAGGCAGAGTTTGCAGTGAACCAAGATTGCGCCATTACACTCCAGCCTGGGCAATAAGAGCAAAACTCCACCTCAAAGTAAAAGAAAAAAGAGGCCAGGCGTGTTGGCTCACGGCTGTAATCCTAGCACTTCGGGAGGCTGAGGTGGGCAGATCACTTGAGGTCAGGAGTTTGAGACCAGCTGGCCAACATGTTAAAACCCTGTCTCTACTAAAAATACAAAAATTAGCTGGGCGTGGTGGCGCATGCCTGTAGTCCCAGCTACTTGGGAGGCTGAGGAAGGAGAATTTGCTTGAACCCGGGAGGTGGAGGTTGCAGTGAACTGAGATCACACCACTTCACTCCAACCTGGCAACAGAGCAAGACTCTGTCTCAAAAAAAAAAAAAAAAAAAGAAAGAAAGAAAAGAAAAAGAAAAAAAGATATTCACAGGATTAGAAAGCTGTGGCTTTCCCCAGTCCTTGCCAGTCTCAAGACAAGAGGCCCTTCAGACAAACCTCGGAGAGAATTGTAGTGCTTGCAGGCAGGAGAGATGATACCTGAGTCCCAGCCTGCTATACAGTTGAACTATGTCAGCCTACCCAAGCTGCCACCAAAATGACATGCCAAGAAGCTGCAGTGTTCCCTGGAGTTGAGGAGGCAGGAAGACTGCTATCTGTCTCTTACTTGGAGCAGTCCTTGATGGGTGGGTGAGCATAGAAGGCTGGCAGTAATTAGTCACACTTGCACCAGCTGGTGGAACAAGTAGACTCCACAGTAGGTAGCTGAGCCATCTAAGGGGATTCTACCTGTGAAGGAAGAAAGAATCCCAACAGAGAGGCTGCAGGTAGGGCTCTAGAAGGAGGGAGTTGGGTGGTGGGCAAGAAGTCAGCAGAAGAGAGCACTGGCCTGTGTGGGGTTCTGCACAGTGTGGTGGAGGCACTTGAAGGACCCACTAGCACCTTCCACAACAGGACAGGCTTTAGGATAAAGCCAGAAGCTACACAGGGCATCAGCTGAGTATGAAGGCCATTGCCTCTTTTTGTTTCATTGGTTCTCCCCCTTGCCTCAGCTCTGGAGTTGCCACAAACAGCGTTGAGATCAGAGGAAGAGTGGAGAAGCAAGGAGAAGGACAGTTAACAGAGCATTGCTGCATCCTGCAGTGTAGAGGAGGGAAGAAATTGGAATTGGCCTGGGCACGGTGGCTCACACCTGTAACCCCAGCACTTTGGGAGGCCTAGGCAGGTAGATCATTTGAGCTCAGGAGTTTGAGAACAGCCTGGCCAACATGGTGTAACTCTGTCTCTACTAAAAATACAAAACTTAGCTGGACTTGGTGGCACATGCCTGTAGTCCCAGCTACTTGGGAGGCTGAGGCAGGAAAACTGCTTGAACTTGGGAGATGGAGGTTGCAGTGAGCCAAGGTTGCACCACTGCACTCCAGCCTGGGCGACAGCAAGACTCTGTCTAAAAAAAAAAAAAAAAAAGAAAGAAAGAAAAGAAATTGGAATTGGATGAAAGATTAAGATTTTGATTTTAGTGGAACAGTTTTTTTTTTTTTTGCCTGACCTCAAGCACACGCTTCATTGGCTCTTCCTTCACCTCCTTGATAGGCATCTCAGGAAGAATCCATTTTTTTTTTCTTTTTTTTGAGATGGAGTCTTGCTCAATCGCCCAGGCTGGAGTGCAGAGGTGCGATCTCGGCTCACTGCAAGCTCCACCTCCTGGGTTCACGCCATTCTCCTGCCTCAGCCTCCCGAGTAGCTGGGACTACAGACGCCCGCCACTAAGCCCGGCTAATTTTTTTGTATTTTTAGTCGAGACGGGGTTTTACCGTGTTAGCCAGGATGGTCTTGATCTCCTGAACTCGTGATCTGCCCGTCTTGGCCTCCCAAAGTGCTGGGATTACAGGCGTGAGCCACCGCACCCGGCTGCAGAATCCATTTTTTCTGTCACTTTAATTGTGCCGTTCCAGGCTGGGCGCAGTGGCTCACGTCTGTAATCCCAGCACTTTGGGAGGCTGACGTGGGCGGATCACCTGAGGTCAGGAGTTCCAGATCATCCTGTCCAACATGGTGAAACCCCATCTCTACTTAAAACATTAAATAGGCGTGGTGGCACAAACCTGTAATCCCAGCTACTCGGGAGGCTGAGGCAGGAGAATCGCTTGAATTCGGGAGGCGGAGGTTGTAGTGAGTGGAGATGGTGCCATTGCACTCCAGCCTGGGCAACAAGAGCGAAGCCCTGTCTAAGAAAAAAAAAAAAAAAGAGTGTGCTTGAGGCTAAGTTGTCTCCTGATTGTATCTTACCGATTGTTACAGATTATGACTGTGCCCTTTGGGACCATAATCTAACAGAAGAAACAGACATAAATTGGGAGCTGAAGTGTACTGACAAGGGCAGGAAGTGAAGTGAGCACACAAGATTCATCTGAGCCTCCTTTTCTATGGGGTAATCAAGAGAAACTTCTCAGAAGAAGTGTTGTTTAGGCCAGGACCTCAAGGAAGAAGAGTTGACCAAGCCGGGTGCCTTGGCACACACCTGTGGTCCTAGCTACTTGGCTGATTGAGGTGGGAGGATCACCTGACCCCGGGAGTCCAACCTGGGCAACATAGTGAGATTCCATCTCTGAAAAAAAGGAAAAGAAAACGTAAAGGAGTTGATCAGGCAGGAGTTGAGCTCAGGATGGAGAGGAGCTGGAAAAGAAAAGGGTCTGGTTGACATGAGTTGAGGGGAAAACCAATGGGGTGGAGAGAGAGATGTGAGATGAAACTGGCGAGGGAGGCCTGGGATGGACCAGTCAGAGCCCATTGGAAGGATTTTGGTTCGATTTAAGAACTCTCATTTTATATTGTTTTGTGTTTTACCCTCTGTTTTTTGTTTCTTCTCTTTCCTGCCTTCTTTTGTGTTAATGAAATATGTTTTAGAATTCCATTTTAACTTATGATAGCGATTGGCTTTTAAGCTATACCTCTTTACAATTTTTTCTTTAGTGATTGCTCTAGTTATTTCAATACAGTTGACACTACTTATCTGTGGGTTCCACATTTGTGGATTCAACCAACCAAGCATCAAAAATACTAGGAAAAAGGAAACAATTAAAAAATAACAGTACAATAAAAAATACAAACAAAAATGAAGACTAACAACTATTAACATAGCATTTACATTGTACTAGATATTATAAGTAATCTAGAGATGATTTAAAATACACAGGAAGATTAGATAGGTAGGTAGGTAGATAGATAAGACAGATTATATGCAAATACTATGTTATTTTATATAAGGGACTTGAGCATCTGTGGATCTTACTGGTATGGGAGGGTCCTGAAACCAGTTCCCCATGGGTACCGAAGGATGACTGTCTATATCTTTAACTTTTAACAGTTTACTTACAGTTAATGTACCACTTCACATAAAAGATACAAACTGATAGGTTCATTTCTCCCTTTCTCTTATCCTTTATATTATAGAAGCCATAATATATCTATGAGTTATGAATCCTACAATATAATTTTATAATTTTGTTTTAAAGACTAATATAGGCTGGGCATGGTGGCTCACGCCTGTAATCCCAGCTACTTGGGAGGCTAAGCCAGAAGAATCGCTTGAACTCAGGAGGCAGAGGTTGCAGTGAGCCTAGATCGCACCATTGCACTCCAGCCTGGGCAACAAGAGTGAGATTCTGTCTCAGAAAAAATAAAAAATAAAATAAAACTCTGGGCTAGGCACAATGGCTCAAGCCTGTAATCCTAGCACTTTGGGAGGCCGAGGTGGGTGAATCACCTGAGGTCAGGAATTCAAGACCAGCCTGGCCAACATGGTGAAACCCTGTCTCTACTAAAAATCCAAACATTAGCCAGGCGTGGTGGCGGGTGCCTATAATCCCATAATCCCAGCTACTTGGGAGGCTGAGGCAGGAGAATCGCTTGAACCTGGGTGGCGGAGGTGGCAGTAAGCCGAGATTTGCCACTCTAACCTGGGCAAAAGAGCGCAACTCCATCAGAAAAAAAAAAAGGCCGGGTGCAGTGGCTCATGCCTATAATCCCAGCACTTTGGAAGGCTGAGGTGGGTGGATCACCTGAGGTCAGGAGTTCAAGACCAGCTTGACAGTTTGACTAACATGGTGAAACCCCGTCTCTACAAAAATACAAAAACTTGCTGGGCGTGGTGGCATGCGCCTGTAATCCCAGCTACTTGGGAGGCCGAGGTGGAAGAAGTGCTTGAACCCAGAAGGCTGAGTTTGCAGTGAGCTGAGATCGTGCCATTGCACTCCAGCCTGGGTTACAGAGCGAGACTCCGTCTCAAAAAAACAAAAACAAAAACAGCCAAAAGTAAGCGATACCCAGGGTTTTGTGTAGGTATAAGGGGAAGGGCTTCCATTCCCTCTGGTGGCATTCCACCCTCCCAGTTCTTCAGTATGTTCACCATCCCAGAAGCTTTCCAAACCCTATTTGTGGACTTTTATGGAAGTCTCATTATGTAGGCACGATTGATTAAATCATTGGTGATTGGTGATTAAATTCAATATCCCACCCTGCTCCTCTCCCTAGAGGTCAATGGTGGGGTAGGGTATTAAAGGTCCTAAACCTCTATCATAGCTTGGTCTTTTTGGTGACCCACCTCCATCGTGTAACACAGGTATGAATAGATTTGCATGTCCAAATGGCTGCTCTGGCTATAGGAGGCTATGAGGTAGGAGAGATAAAACACTAAGATGACTTAGGCTCCTTTTTTTTTTTTCTTTTTTTGAGACAGAGTCTTGCTCTGTCACCCAGGCTGGTGGAGTGCAGTGGTATGATCTCGGCTCACTGCAACCTCCACCTCCTGGGTTCAAGCGATTCTCCTGCCTCAGCCTCCCTGTTAGCTGGGATTACAGCATGCATCACCACACCTGGCTAAAGTTTGTATTTTTTCAGTAGAGATGGGGGTTTCACCATGTTGGCCAGGCTGGTCTCAAACTCCTGACCTCAGGTGATCCGCCTGCCTCAGCCTCCCAAAGTGCTGGGATTACAGTTGTAAGCCACTGTACCCGGCCCCAGGTTACTTTTTTTTCATTTTTGAGACAGGGTCTTACTATGTTGCCCCAGACTGGACTTGAACTCCTGGGCTTAAGTGATCCTCTCACACAGATGGGAGGACAGACTCATGTGCCACTGCAACTTTAGGCTAGGTTTTTGTTTTGAGCAACATGGTTGAGAGTAATATTATTCCCTAAAAGAGAAATATGTTTGGGAGGAAGCTGATCTAAGTCAACTTGGGTACACTGAATTTGAGATATCTGTGATTCACCTAAATGCAATGTCAAGTAGAAGCTGGATATCTGAGCCAGAAGCTCAGAGGAGTGATATGGACTGCACAGACATATTTTGAAACCAAGGATAGGCAAGAGGAGAAGGCCAGGAACCCTGCTAACATGTTCCTCACTGTATTTCAGACAGGCCAGCTTTATTGGGGGAGGAGTAGAATAAGAAGGAAGGGAAAACCAGGTGGTTCCCAACAGGTCCAGTAGCAGGACTTGAGGGAAGGAACAATACATTCATGAATTCATCATTCATTCAGTTAGTCAGCATTTACTGGACATCTGCTGTGCCACGCAATATGCCGGAGATACAGAGATAAATAAGACATGTTCCTGCTTTTAAAGAGCTCACAGTTTAGTAAGGGGAAGTAAACGTATTTGGAATTCCAGAGTGAGCTATGTAGAAACCTATACAAGGATGATTAGGGACACAAAACACAGAGTGGGCGGTGTTATTTGCAGAGGTCAAGGAAGACTTCCAGAAGAGGTGACATGAGCTAAGTCAGAATGTACTGGAGTGATGGTCACACCCACGTGAAGTTGGAGAAACTGCTCAGAGGAGGCCAAGGGATGGCATGGTTGGTGAGAGGTTTCCAGAAAGATTGGAGGAATAGAGAATGGAGAATGGAAGACAGATATAGAAGGGCCCAGACCAGAGATAGGACCCTTGGATGAAAGTGACTGGAAAGTACTTTATAAATTCAAAATATACTAGGTGGGAGGCTGAGGCAGGAGAATTTGCTTGAACACAGGAGGCACAAATTGCAATGAGCCCAGATGGTGCCATTAACATTCCAGCCTGGGGAACAAGAGCAAAACTCCATTTAAAAAAAAGAATATACATATAAAAATAATATATAAATAAATATATATAAATATATTAAATAAAAATATATTAAATATATTTATATATTATATTTATATAAAAATATTTATAAATATCTTAAATATTTATATATTTATTTATAGTTATATATTTATATATATATATGGAACTGCTCTGAAACCAAAGGATACGTCCCAGACCTGGCCAGATTGCCCCAGCATTGTCCCTTTTTCTGAAAAAAATTAAGTACGGAGCATTTGGCTGTCTCTAAAGAGAATTGTCTGTGAGGAGATTCTATTAGGAGAGGCAGTTGAATAAGATGACTGACTGCTAAGCATCTTTACAACCTGATGGTCATATTTGTGATGCTGCTATAATGCAATTAAAAGTGTGGTTGATTAGAATACTGTGCCATGTGAATGTCCATGTGACCCTGTGCTTCCTGGCATGAAATTTACAGCAGGAAGTTAAGTGACTAAAACAGTTGCACATCATCTATCTGAGATGTGTTAACTGAGGTGAAATTGAGACTAACTTTTCCTAGAAGTAAATAGATAGGCTTCCTCAGGGATTTAGAAGCCAGGAAGATAAGTCATTCAGACCTAACTTTGAAAGATTGTATACTTAATGCTTCATCAGAGAACTGAATTGATAGGAGATTAGACTTCTGAAGAAGACCCCTTCGGCTTACCAGAAAGAACAGGGACTTGATTTAGTGCCAGACAGGCTTAGGTTCCAACAGTGGTTCCTTCAGGAGTGTGACAGATGCTATACCCAGCATCTGTGAAAGGAGAAATAATCACCTATTCTCCTTCAGTTGTTTAAAGGATTAAATGAGATAAAGGATTAAAACACCTATCACCACTGGGTGCGGTGACTCACGCCTGTAATCCCAGCACTTTGGGAGGCCAAGGTGGGCAGATCACGAGCTCAGGAGATCAAGACCATTCTGGCTAACACGGTGAAACCTCGTCTCTACTAAAAATACAAAAAAATTAGCCTGGCGTTGTGGCGGGAGCATGTAGTCCCAGCTACTTGGGAGGCTGAGGCAGGAGAATGGCGTGAACCCAGGAGGCGGAACTTGCAGTAAGCTGAGATTGCGCCACTGCACTCCAGCCTGGGCTACAGAGCGAGACTCCATCTCAAAAACAACAACAACAACAAAAAACATCTATCACTTGGCTGGGCGCAGTGGCTCACGCCTGTAATCCCAGCACTTTGGGAGGCCGAGGCAGGTGGATCGATCACAAGGTCAGGAGTAACAGACCAGCCTGGCCAACATGGAGAAACCCTAAAAAAAAAAAAAAAAAAAACAACAAAAATTAGCTGGGTGTGGTGGTGCATACCTATAATCCCAGCTATTCGGGAGGCCAAGGCAGGAGAATCACTTGAACCTGGGAGTGGGAGGTTGTAGCAAGCAGAGATCAAGCTGCTGTACTCCAGCCTGGAGAGAATGAGACTCCATCTCAAAAAAAAAAAATAATAATAATAATAAATAAAAGAGAAAGAAAGAAAAGAATGGCTACTCCATAGGCACAGCTGCCTGGTTGGCTACTTTTTTTTTTTTGAGATGGAGTTTCGCTCTTGTTGCCCAGGCTGGAGGGCAATGGCTATTCTCGGCTCACCGCAACCTCCGACTCCCAGGTTCAAGCGATTCTCCTGCCTCAGCCACCCGAGTAACTGGGATTACAGGCATGTGTCACCACGCCTGGCTAGTTTTGTATTTTTAGTGGAGACGGTGTTTCTCCATATTATTCAGGCTGGTCTCGAACTCCCCACCTTAGGTGATCTTCCTGCCTGGGCCTCGCAAAGTGCTGGAATTATAGGTGTGAGCTACCACTCCCAGCCACCTGATTGGCTACTTTTTAATCATGCAAGTCTTGGCTTAAATAACCTTTGAGTGGTTAGGGAAACCCTCTCCTTCCCTAACCTTTCAAATCTAAAGTAACCACCGATAGGCAGGGTATGGTGGCTCATGCCTGTAACCCCAGCACTTTGGGAGGCTGAGGCTGGTGGATCAGTTGAGCTGCGAAGGTCGAGACAAGCCTGGGCAACGCAGTGAAACCTTGTCTCTACAAAAAATACAAAAATTGTCGGGACTTGGTGGCTCACACCTGTAGCCCCAGCTACTCAAGAGGCTGAGGTGGGAGGATGGCTTGAGCCCAGGAGGCAGAGTTTGCAGTGAGCTGAGATTGAACCACTGTACTGCAGCCTGGGTGTCAGAGCAAGACCGTCTCAATAAATAAATAGCCACCAAGTCTCTCTGTTTCAACAATGTTATAATTATCTACATGCCTCATTATTTATCATTCACTTGTGCATTTGTTTCTCACACACAGAAACACAGACACACACACTAGCAGGTAAGCTCTGTGTGTGAGTAGGAACCTTTACTTATTTTATTCCATCGCTATATGCCCCATTCCTAGAAATAGTGCTTAGCACATAGAAAAACTGGATAGTGGTTAAGATAATAAGCTCCGGCACCTGACCTACCAGCTCTGTTTCAAAGCTGTGTGACCTTAGGCAAGTTACCTAATCTTTCTGTGTGTCAGTTTATCCATCTATAAGGCTGGGATGATTACTAATAGTATCTCATATGACACCGGGAACATGGCACGACCTCAATAAATAGTAGTTAATACCATTTTTTTTTTTTTTTTTTTTTGAGATAGTCTCTCTGTGTCACCCAGGCTGGAGTGCAGTGGCTAAATCTGGGCTCACTGCAACCTCCATCTCCTGTGTTCAAGTGTTTCTTGTGCTTCAGCCTCCCTAGTAGCTGGGAGTACAGGCAAGTGCCATCACACCTGGCTACTTTTTGTATTTTTAGTAGAGACAGGGTTTCACCATGTTGGCCAGGCTGGTCTCAAACTCCTGACCTCAGGTGATCCACCCACCTCGGCCTGCCAAAGTGCTGGGATTACGGGAGTGAGCCACCATGACTGGTCAGTAGCTATTACCATTATATATACCAGCATTCAAGTGTTTGTTCGGGGGAGAAATAACATCAAATTCACCAAACATCTTTATCTTAAAAATGTAAGAAGTGTGAACTGGTAGTGCAAACGTGGCGTAAGAACCAGAGCTCGTTTTCTTAAACGCTGGGTCTCAGTCACCCTGTTTCCTTTCCTGCCACAGTCATGGTGACCTCCCTAGCGTTTGAAAGTCAAACCCTTAGGATAGTTGTGAACAACTGCTCACAATTACCGGATCCAGCCTGATTCTAGCAGAGGCAAAGGCCACCCTTTCCTTAAATTGTCTGGGACCAGGCACCTTTACCAGAACCAGGCACCTTTACCAGAACCGTGGAGCCTAGCTGCAGGTTGTGACTGGCCGTCGTTCAGTATTATGTTATTTATTTATTTAATTTATTTATTTTTTGAGACGGAGTCTCGCTCTGTCGCCCAGGCTGGAGTGCAGTAGCGCGATCTTGGCTCACTGCAAGCTCCGCCTGCCGGATTCACGCCATTCTTCTGCCTCAGCCTCCCGAGTAGCTGGGACTACAGACGCCCACCACGCGCCTGCTAATTTTTTTTTTGTATTTTTAGTAGAGACGGGGTTTCACCGTGTTAGCCAGGATGGTCTTGATCTTCTGACCTTGTGATCCACCGGCCTCGGCCTCCCAAAGTGCTGGGATTACAGGCGTGAGACACCGCGCCCTGCAGTATTATGTTATTTAAGCGTGGCCGTTTAGATGTTTATGATTAAACCATTTTTTAAAATTACATTTCCACTTAAAACTTTAAATGCGTTAAGTGATAGTATTCGAAAAGACTGTATGGCAGAGCTGGGTTTTTTTCCCCCTAGTGGAACCGAAATGGGGAAATCTATAATAACTAGCCATCAGGTAAAAGCGTGCGGCCGCAATAGACCCAGCAGAGGCGGCCGATAGACGGTTAAGACTATACTTTTAGGAATCATTTCTATAGCTTGCCACTAGAGAAGCTTTTCTGGACGTGTGGAGCACTGGCAACTGCGAGGAGACGCAGTGTTCTCTCCCGAGCCTGAAACCTGCAGTTGGTGTTGCTTTGCTGCAGCTGCTGTTTGCCATTGATGGATGATGATTCTCCTCTGAGAGAGCAAGGGGGAGAGGATGCAGTCTGAGTAGTTTCTCTTGTTCTTCCGCTTAATGGAAGAGGAAGCTGCTTCACGCAGTTGTCATTTCTAGTATTTCTGTGCTTATGTTAATTATTGCTTTACGCGTCTTCTTTTCTTTCCTTTCTTTTCTTGAGATGGAGTCTTTGTCGTCCAGACCGGAATCCTTCGGCCCCATCTTGCCTCACTGCACTCTCCACTTCCCAGGTTCAAGTGATTTTCCTGCCTCAGCTTCCCGAGTAGCTGGGATTACAGGCGCCGCCACAACGCTCGGTTAGTTTCTGTACTTTTAGTGTAGAGGGGGTTTCACCAAGTTGGTCAGGGTGGTCACGAATTCGTGACCTCAAATGTTCCACCCACTTCGGCCTCCGGAAGTGCTGGGATGACAGGCGTGAGCCACCGCGCACGGCCAATTTTGTGTTTAATGAGGTGATTTGGTTGTCAAATAGCAGCCTCCGTTTTGGTGTTGGGGATAGGATTTATGTAGTTTTGCTCTCCACCTAATGTCAATACCTATCTGACCTATTTTTCAAACATTTGCCATGTTCTGCTTTTTGAGCAATGGGAGTTGGAGCCTATATTCTGAGTTACTTAGGAAAGCAGTTGGAAGTGGTTTTAAATGTGCTTTTAATATTTTCTCACCAGGTACGGTGACTCACGCCTGTAATCCATCCCATAACTTTAGGAGGCGGAGGTGGGAGGATCGCTTGAGGCCAGGAGTTTGAGACCAGCCTGGGCAATATAGCCAGACCCTATCTCTACAAAAAAATTGTAAAAGTAGGCCAGAGTGGCAGCAACTGCCTGTAGTCCCAGCTACTCAAGAGGCTTCAATGGGAGGATGGCTTGAGCTTCTGGGAGTTCAAGGCTTCAGTGAGCCCTGATGGCACCACTGTTCCGCAGCCTGGGCAACAGAATGAGACCCTGCCTGAAAATAAAAGTTTTCTTAATCACTTAAATATTTTTTTCCCCTTCAGTACCATACTTATTTCTTTTGTTTCTTTAGTAAAATGGAGTTTAAAATTAACCTTTTGATGTTCTGGTTTTCATTTTCTCTTCCTTCCTTTCTTTCTCTCGCTCTCCTTCCTTCCTTCCTTCTTTTTTTTTTTTTTTTTTTTTGAGATGGAGTCTCAGTCTGTCACCCAGGCTGGAGTGCAATGGCATGATCTCAGCTCACCGCAACCTCCACCTCCTGGGTTAAAACGATTCTCGACCGGGCATGGTGGCTCATACCTGTAATCCCAGCACTTTGGGAGGCCGAGGTGGGCGGATCACCTGAGTTCAGGAGTTCCAGACCAGCCTGGACAACATGATGAAACCCTGTCTGTACCAAAAATACAAAAATTAGCTGGGCATGGTGGCACATGCCTGTAATTCCAGCTAATCGGGAGGCTGAGGCAGGAGAATTGCTTGAACCCGGGAGGCAGAGGTTGCAGTGAGCAAAGATAGTGCCAAAGCACTCTAGCTTGGGTGACAGCGCGACTCAGTCACACACACACAAAAAAAGTGATTCTCCTGCCTCAGCCTTCCAAGTAGCTGGGACTACAGCCGCACGCCACAAGCCCGGCTAATTTTTGGTATTTTTAGCAGAGATGGGGTTTTGCCATTTTGTCCAGGCTGGTCTGGAACTACTGACGTCAGGTGATCCACCAGCCTTGGCCTCCCAAAGTGCTGGGATTATAGGCATGAGCCACCGCACCTGCCCTCTTTTTCTTTTTTCTCACTTTCTCACTTTCTTTCTTTCTTTCATGTATGTATGTATGTATTTTGACACAGGGTCTCTCTCTATAGCCCAGGCTGGAGTGCAGTGGCACGATCTCAGCTCACTGCAACCTCTGCCTCCCGGGTTCAAGGGATTTTCCTGCCTCAGCCTCCCAAGTAGCTGGGATTATAAGTGCCCACCACCATGCCTGGGTAATTTTTATATTTTCAGTAGAGTTGGGGTTTTGCCATGTTGGACAGGCTGGTCTCGAACTCCTGGGCCCAAGTGATTCGCCCACCTCAACCTCCCAAACTTTTGGGATTACAGGTGTTAGCCACCATTCCTGGCCTCAATACAACACTTTTGACACAAGATATGTGGGGATTGTTTCCCCACATATGAGGCAGTTCTCCAGCAGACACCGTGCCTGGCCCTTTTTTTCATTTTCCTTCTTTTTTTTGTTTTGTTTTGTTTTGTTTTTCAGACAGGGTCTCCTGTCTTCCAGGGTGGAGTGCAGTGGTTGCATTCTCGGCTCACTGCAGCTTTGCCCTTC
Organism: Piliocolobus tephrosceles; assembly: GCF_002776525.5. NCBI lineage: Eukaryota > Metazoa > Chordata > Mammalia > Primates > Cercopithecidae > Piliocolobus > Piliocolobus tephrosceles. The sequence continues at coordinate 35,411,177 of NC_045449.1, forward strand.
TGGGCTCAAGAGATCCTCTTGGGCTGGGTGTGGTGGCTCATGTCGGTAGTCATAGCACTACCAACAATTGCCTCCCAAAGTGCTGCAATTACAGGCAGGAGCCACCACGCCAAGTCAAGAGATATATGTTTTAAAGTTGCTAATCTGCCTTTATAAAAGTGGTGTTATGATATACACCTTTTGTAACTGATTT
>NC_045449.1:35416369-35455879 GCF_002776525.5 Piliocolobus tephrosceles
TTTTTATGGCTGAGTAGTATTCCAGTGTATAAATACACCACAGTTTCTTTATCCACTCGTTGATTGATGGGCATTTGGGTTCGTTCCTTGATTTTGCGATTGTGAATTGTGCTATTTTGCATTACAAAAATTTTTTAATTTGTTGTAGTAGAGACAAAGTCTCACTGTGTTGCCCAGACTGGTCTTGAACTACTGGGCTCAAGCAGTTGTCCCGGGTTTGCCTCCCAAAGTGCTGGGATTACAAGTATGAGATAGCATGTCCAGCCTATTTTTGCAGTTTTTAGTAATCAGAAACAATGCTTTGATAAAATACCTTGTAATATATCTTTACAGGCCAGGCACAGTGGCTCACGTCTGTAATCCCAGCACTTTGGGAGGCTGAGGCAGGTGGATCACGAGGTCAGGAGTTCGAGATCATCCTGACCAACATTGTGAAACCCCAACTCTACTAAAAATACAAAAATTAGCCGGGTGTGGTGGCAGGCGCCTGTAATCCCAGACACTCAGGAGGCTGAGGCAGGAGAATTGCTTGAACCTGGGAGGCAGAAGTCACAGTGAGCCAAGATTGCACCACTGCACTCCAGCCCAGGCAACAGAGCAAGACTCCGTCTCCAAAAAAAAAAAAAAAAAAAAAAAAGGAGTAGGTTGTAAACCTATACTTCTTATGATTGACTATACATTGGGTGTTCCCACAACCCACTCCCCAGGTTTGATTAATTTGCTAGAGTGGCTCATAGAACTCAGGGAAACACTTTACTTAGGTTTACCCATTTATTGTAAAGATATCACAAAAGATACAGATGAGCAACTGAATGGAAATGATGTCTAGGGCAAGGCATGTGGGGAAAGGCTTGGAGATTCCATGCCTTCCCTGGCCCACCCTCCCCGAACCTCTCCATGTTCAGCTGTTCAGAAGCTTCCCAACCCAGTCCTTTTGGGTTTTTATGGAAACTTCATTACGTAGGCATGGTAGATTAAATCACTAGCCATTGGTGATCAATTTAACCTTCAGCCCCTCTCCCCTCCCCAAAGGTTGGGGGGGCAGGGCTAAGAGTCCCAACTCTCTCATCATGCTTTGGTCTTTCCAGTGACCAGCTGTCATCCTGATGCCATCTGGATGGGCCCAGTCACTAGCTACAGTCAGCATCAGCATACAAAAGATACTCATCATTCCAGAGGTTCAAAGAGTTTTAGAAGCTCCATATCAGGAAACAGGCATGAAAACCGAATATATATTTCTTGTTTTTTTTTGTTTTTTTGTTTTTTTTTTGAGACAGAGTCTCACTCTGTCACGTAGGCTGGAGTGCAATGGCACCCTCACTGCAGCCTCTGCCTCCTGGGCTTCAAGCAATTCTCATGACTCATCCTCCCAAGTAGCTAGGATTACAGGCGCCCACCACCATGCCCAACTAATTTTTGTATTTTTAGTAGAGATGGGGTTTTACCATGTTCGCCAGACTGGTCTCGAACTCCTGACCTCAAGTGATCCATGTGCTTCTGCCTCCCAAAGTATTGGGATTACAGGCGTGAGCCACAGGCGTGAGCCACCATGCCCAGCCCCAAATGAATCTTTTCTTTTTTTTTTTTTTTTGGAGACAGAGTCTCGCTCTGTCACCTAGGCTGGAGTGTACTAGCATGATCTTAGCTCACTGCAACCTCTGCTTCCCCAGTTGAAGCAATTCTCCTGCCTCAGCCTCCCAAGTAGCTGGGACTACAGGCGCATGCCACCATGCCCCACTAATTTATGTAATTTACTAGTAGAGACGGGGTTTCACCATATTGGTCAGGCTGGTGTCCAACTCCTGACCGCAGGTGATCCAACCGCCTCGGCCTCCCAAAGTGCTGGGATGACAGGCATGAGCCACCACGCCCGGCCCCAAATATATGTTTCACAATATCACAGAGACAGTGGTATAGTGCATGGACTTTAGAACCAGACTGGTTTGTGACCTCTGGCAAATTGATCTCTCTCCATTTCTCCATCTACAAAATAGTGATAATAATAGTTTCTTCTTCCTGTTGTAGAGTTGTGAGGATTAAGTGAATTAAAAGAATGATGCCTGGCACACATTATTGTTAATATCAGATATTACCTCGTAGGAGGCCCAGAGGTTAGGTGACTGACCCATCTCGAGGTCCTGGGCTAATGAAGGTGGTATTAGGATGTCAACATTTGAATCCAGGTCTTTTAACCTTTTTGGTCAGTCTTTGTACCATGTCATAGCTGCCTCTGGTCACTTCTTGTGGGACTGTTTTTAGTTACCTTTATAGCAGCCACAACATAGGTACGATGCTGGCCTAAAATAATTATTTGTTGAATGAATAAGTGTTATTTTTTATTAGGAAATCTCCAAAGGGCATGTTTGCTTAAGTTGTAGGGACAGAGGTTTTCACCTATTTTTCTTTCCAGCCACCTGTATCCCCTCAAGATTTGTTGCTCAGTGCCTTCCCCTAAGTGTTTTCTGATCCTTAGAGAAGCCCTTGGAGGGCTGGGCGTGGTGGCTCACGCCTGTCATTCCAGCACTTTTGGAGGCCAAGGCAGGTGGATGTCTTGATGTCAGGAGTTTGCGACCAGCCTGGTCAACATGGTAAAACCCCGTATCTACTAAAAATACAAAAATTAGCTGGGCATGGTGGTGCGTGCCTGTAATCGCAGCTATTCGGGAGGCTGAGGCAGGAGAATCACTTGAACCTGGGAGGCAGAGGACGCAGTGGGCCAAGATCATGCCACTGCACTCTAGCATGGGCTACAGAGGGAGACTCTGTCTCAAAAAAAAAAAAGAGAGAGAAGCCCTTAGAGGCCTTGGTTGATTTAATTTTTTGCCTCCTGAGCCCCAGGAGGGGCTTCCCTGGACTGTAATTTCTTCTTGTCAATAACTATAACTTCTTGTCAGCCTGCTTCCCTTGACTGTAATTTCTTCTTGTCAATAACTATAAATAGTTTCAGATTTGATAAATTAGATGGCTACAGGTGTGTGGATGAAATTCTTGGGGGTCATAGATGAATGATGGTTTATAACTCATAGCAATAGCAGTAGCCAGAATATCAGTATTTTTTCCTTTTAACCTTTTTTTTTTTTTTTGAGACAGAGTTTCGCTTTGTCAACCTAGGCTGGAGTGCAATGTTGAGATCTCAGCTCACTGCAACTTCCACCTTCTGGGTTCCAGCAATTCTGCTCCCTCAGCCTGAGTAGCTGGTATTACAGGTGCCCACCACCATGCCCAGCTACTTTTTGTAGTTTTAGTAAAGGCAGAGTTTGACCATGTTGGCCAGGCTGGTCTCGAACTTCTGATCTCAGGTGATCCGCCTGCCTCGGTCTCCCAAAGTGTTGGGATTACAGGCGTGAGCCACTGCGCCCGGCTGGAGACATTATTTTTATTATACTGGATGGTGAGCGTGTATTCAATTTGCTATGAATATAGATAGTATCTGTCTTCCAAAGTTCATTATGCAAATATTTTCAAAGAGGTGCCCTGAACAGGTTAGTGCCTTGCCCCCATAACATGCATAACTGAGAGATCCATGCAGAATTGTCCTTTTTCTGTTCTCTGCTGCTCTTCTCTACTCTTAGGCTGCCTTGTGTTGGGCAGATAAGTGAACAAGGCACTGAAGATAGGGGAGATACATTGGGCAGTCCTACCCTCTAGTGTAGGAAAGACAGTCTGGTAGAGGACACAAACATACCACAAATATTTGTAACACAGGAAGTCCTGAGCAGTAAGACATGTGAACCCCTCTAGTAATGTTCTTACCATGAACACTGTTTCTTTTTCTTTTTTTCTTTTATTTGAGACAGGTTCTCCCTCTGTTGCCCAGGTTGGAGTGCAGTAGCACGATCTCAGCTCACTGCAACCTCCACCTCCTGCCTCAGCATCCCGAGTAGCTGGCATTACAGGCACGTGCCACCAAGCCTGGCTAATTTTTGTGTATTTTTGTATTTTTAGTAGAGACAGGGTTTCACCATGTTGGCCAGGCTGGTCTTGAACTCTTGGCCTCAAGTGATCCACCCACCTAAGCTTCCCAAAGTGCTGGGATTACAGGTGTGAGCCCCCACACCCAGCCCAATTTCTTCTTACTAGATGTCTCAGGCTTCCATACTGTTGACTGATCCTTCTTTTTGAAACTTTCAACCTTCCTTGTCACTTGTGACCCATTTCTTCCAGGTTTTCCTCTAATCTCTGCCTACTTTTTGGCTTTTTTCGTTATTTGCTTTTTTTTTTTTTTTCTGAGACGGGGTCTTGCTCTGTCACCAGGCTGGAGTGTAGTGGCGTGATCTTGGCTCACTGCAACCTCTGCCTCCTGGATTCAAGTGATTCTCCTGCCTCAGCCTCCTGAGTAGCTGGGACTACAAGCATGTGCCACCATGCCCAGCTGATTTTTGTACTTTTTAGTAGAGATGAGGTTTCACCATGTTGGCCAGGCAGGTCTCAATCTCCTGACCTTGTGATTCACCTGCCTCAGCCTCTCAAAGTGCTGGGATTACAGGTGTAAGCCACCAGGCGTAAGCCACCGCGCCCAACCCCTGGCTAATTTTTCTATTTTTATGGTAGAGATGGGGTTTCTCCACGTTACCCAGGCTGGTCTCAAACTCCCGACCTCAAGTGATCTGCCTGGCCTCCCAAAGTGCTGGGATTATAGCCGGGAGCTACCATCCCTGGCCCTAGCTTGCCTCAAGATGGTAGTGGACCTCAGGGTTCCAGCTGTAACCCTCTGCTTTAATTTTCGATTTCCCAATAAAGAAACTTTCTTCCCTTTTATGGGCTGACCCCTCCTCTACATTCTGTTCGCTTATTGTGACCTAGGTGCATGAGCTGTGTGGTTTGTTACGTTTGCAGGCTGGCTGCCAGTACTTAGATTTATTATGCCTTGAAAATGGACCATTTAAAATATTTTCTCACAGAAGTATGTAGAGAAGTTTTGTTTTTACCTCAAGAAATGGGAAGCTACTGAAGCTTAAACCAGGGGAATATGTTGTCCTGCTTGTTTAAACACAGCAATGACCGGGTGTGATGGCTCACGCCTGTAATCCCAGCATTTTGGAAGGCTGAGGTGGGAGGATCGCTTGAATCCAGGAGTTCAGGGCCATCCTGGGCAAGAATGCGAGAACCAGAAAAAAATAAACACAGCAATGCCATATAGAATAAAAACTCCCTGGTTTAGGGGGGAGGAAATCCAAAATATGTGTCTGGAATTTTGATCACAGTATAAAATATAATTGGGCGCGCTATGCGAATATCACAGTCTTTGGCTTTGAATTATCGCTTTCCCTTCACTCTTTGGTTGTTCTCAAGGGCCTCCTCGCCTCCGATTATCGGTCCAAACTCGGCAGCGTCCTTAAAGGTTTCTGGCGCTCCGGCGCGCTTTATAGTCGTCAGCGTTACGTGTGGAGGAAAATGGGGCGGGGTTAGAAAGTAGCTAGCGAGTGATTGGCTGTTTTGCTACCATACGTTAATTACCGTGATTGCCTAAAGCATCTTCAAAATTTTGAGCTTGTTTTAAATGCTTTGTCGAACTTTGGTAATGGAAAGATCGTTCTTGGAAAAAAGCACATACTGATACTTTCTAGGAGAGAATGGTGCTCACGAAAAACTCACCATCAACTTAATATGTGTGAGTTTCTTTCGCAAGGGGGAGGCGTGGCGTTACTTGTTAAGACTATACTTTCAGGGATCATTTGCTATAGTTTGCTACTAGAGAAGTTTCTCTGAACTTGTAGAGCACCGGAAACCACGAGGAGGAAGCGTAGTGTTCTCTTCTGAGCGTGAAGTTGGCATTTGGTATCGCTTCATTGGTGACTGCCTTCTGCCATTGATGATCGTTCTTTTCTTCCTTTGGAAGAATAAGAGGGAGAGAACGCAGTCTGAGTGGGTCCGGCGTTTTGTTTGTGTATTGAAAGTAGTGTGTGTGTGTGTGTGTGTGTGTGTGTGTGTGTGTGTTAGTGTTTTTTCTTGCTAATTATAGCTGAAGGTAATACTCGTTATTTTTGTTCGGGGCATTGTTCTGTCATCTTAGGCTGGAATGCAATAGCCCAATTTTGGGTCATTGCAGCTTTGTCTTTTAAGCATTTCTCGTGCTTCCGTCTTCTGAGTAGCTGGGACTGCAGGTTCGCCTCCAGGCCCCGCTACTTTTGTATATTTAATAGAGTTGGCAATTTCACATTGTTGGTCAGGGTGGGTTCGAGCTCTTGAGCCTCAGGTGATCCAGTCGCCTCCGCTTCCCAAAGAGCTGGGGTTACAGGCGTGCGCGATTAATCTTTTCTTGGTAGGTAAGATGTGTTTTCTTTTTTTATTTTTTTCTTGGTCGTGTTACTACTTTGGCCTTTTTCTTTTTTTTCAGTCCCTTTTAATTTTTCACAGCCTCATTGTTTGATAGTACTGGAAACTGGTCTGTTTTGTGTATTTTGTTTTCCCTTGTCTAATTAGTCTTTATACTTCAGTAAGATCTTTTAGGTGAGGACTCGTATTCCAGTGAGCTCTTTTTATGTTATAGCCTTCCTTCCAACACACACAGTATCTTTAGTCCCTCCCTCATCCCTTCCCATGATTGAGAACCATTTTAATCCATTTTGTAATACACCAGAGTGTGGTGAACTAAATGCTTCAATGCAACTTTCTGTAAATATTTTTGATGAATAAACAGTGAGTTTGCCTTCCAGTATATCTATGTGTGACTAATAAAGGCCTTCTTTAATCTCCTCCCACCCCCAGCCCAGTTCCATCTCAGGAAGTTTTCTGATATTTGCATTGATTCTGATATTTCCTTTGCAGGAATTTATGTTGATGCAGTTAACAACTTGGGCCAAACAGCACTTTTTGTTGCGGCATTATTGGGCCTTAGGAAATTAGTTGATGTTCTGGTGGATTATGGATCAGATCCAAATCAGTAAGTACAATAATATTGATGTATAGAAAATAGGGGTTGTGCCATTGAGATGAGTTGGGGTGTTTAGAAACTAATTTGAAGAACCATTGGCCGGGCGCGGTGGCTCACGCCTGTAATGCCAGCACTTTGGGAGGTCAAGGCAGGCGGATCATGAGGTCAGGAGTTCGAGACTAGCATGACCAACATGGTGAAACCCTGCGTCTACTAAAAATATAAAAAATTAGCCGGGCGTGGTGGCACATTGCCTGTAATCCCAGCTACATGGGAGGCTGAGACAGGAGAATCATTTTAACCTGGGAGGCAGAGGTTGCAGTGAGCCAAGATCGCACCATTGCACCCCAGCCTGGGCAACAAGAGTGAGACTCCATCTCAAAGGAAAAAAAAAAAAAAGGGGTGACCTTTGCCTGAATCTTATAGCTGTGGTTTAAAAGAATCAGAGTTTAGGCCAGGCATGGTGGCTCACACCTATAATCCATGAGCCACTTTGGGAGGCCGAGGTGGGAGGATCACCTGAGGTCAGGAGTTTGAGATCAGCCTGAGCAACACGCAGAAACCCTGTCTCTACTAAAAATACAAAGCTGGGCGTGATTGCGCATGCCAGTAATCCCAGCTACGCGGGAGGCTGAGGCAGGAGAATCACTTGAACATGGGAGGAGGAGGTTGTGGTGAGCTGAGATCTCACCATTGCATTCCAGCCTAGGCAACAAGAGCGAAACTCCGTCTTAAAAAAAAAAAAAATACTAAAAAGAGTTGAAGTTTAATAGTTGGTTTTAATTTTAATATGGAACAGCAACACAATGAATTAGTGACAGGTGAACAGCTACTTTTTTTTTTTTTCTGACACACGGTCTGGCTCTGTTATCCAGGCTGGAGTGCAGTGGCACAATCTTGGCTCACTGCAGCCTCCGCCACCCAGCTTCAAGCAATTCTCCTGCCTTAGCCTCCTGAGTGGCTGGGATTACAAGTGCGCACCACCATGCCTGACCAATTTTTTGTATTTTTAGTAGAGACAGGGTTTTGCCATGTTAGCCAGGCTGGTCTCGAACTCCTGGCCTCCATCCACCTTGGCCCTCCCATAGTGCTGGCGTTATAGGTGTGAGCCACTGCACTTGGCCGAACATCTCTTTTTGTGAAGCACTTCGGCTTTTCCTAGGGCCTTCCCAAATATTAGCTTACTTGACACCTTGACAGAGAAGGGAGAGTGGTGGTGGATATTTTTTCAGTTCCCATTAAACAGAAGCAGAAACTGGGGTTTTGAGCACTTAAGTGATTCTAGCTGATTTTCACAGAAACACCAGAATATGAATAATCATAAGTCTTTCCCATCTTACTTAAGTAGGCTGTGTTTAATGTACCTACTTAAATTATTGATATTGGAAGTTTTTGTACTTTTTTTTTTCTTGTGATGGAGTCTTGGTCTGTCACCCAGGCTGGAGTGCAGTGGCGCTACTATGGCTCACTGCAAACTCCACCTCCTGGGTTCAAGTGATTCTCCTGCCTCAGTCTCCCAAGTAGCTGGAATTACAGGCACCTGCCACCACGCCCGGCTAATTTTTGTATTTTTAGTAGAGACAGGATTTCGCTATGTTGGCCAGGCTGGCCTCGAACTCCTGACCTCAGGTGATCCGCCCACCTTGGCCTCCCAAAGTGCTGGGATTACAGGCGTTAGCCATCTCGCCCAGCCTGTTTTACCATCTAATCATTCCTCCCACAAACAGTAAGAAAGCTGGATGAGGAGAGAGATGATATTATTTCTCATTTCTCATGAATGCTAAGAAGGAAAGGAATAATGATTTATACCCAGCTAAGCTTACAAGAGAATCCAGGTCTACCTGGTATCAAAATGTGTACTATTCATATTTATTTATTGTAAAGCCTAAAAACTGGAGCCTCCGGCTAGCCAACTCAGAAGTTTATTTGGTACACACAGTGTTCAAAAAAAATTGAAATAGTGGGCAATATTTAAAATTTGGGAGATTTTATATATATATATATATATATATGGAGAGAGAGAGAGAGAGTGAGTCTTGGTCTGTCACCCAGGCTGGAGTGCAGTGGCGTGATCTTGGCTCACTGCAACCTCCGCCTCCTGGGTTGAAGAGATTCTCCTGCCTGAGCCTCCTGAGTAACTGGGACTACAGCACCCGCCACCACGGCCGGCTAAATTTTTTTGTATTTTTAGTAGAGACAGGGTTTCACCATGTTGACAAGGATGGTCTTGATCTCCTGACCTCGTGATCCACCCACCTTGGCCTTCCAAAGCGCTGGGATTACAGGCATGAGCCACTGCGCCCGGCAACATTTGGGAGATTTCAAATTAAAAACTGGGACTTCTGGCTTTTGGAAATTGGAATATCTGGCTTTCCTGGCTCCTTTTCCTGGCTCCCTTTCCTGGCTCCCTTTCCTGCCCAACAGCAATAGATCCCTGACCCTCCTCAGAGAAAGCCTAAACCCAGTTTCTTGGTCCAGCAGGCATCTGATTTGTGACTTCAATAGGTCCAATCCATCACAGCATTTCCACTGTGCATATAATAGGAATAAAACCTCCTAGCTGGGTGCGGTGGCTCACACCTGTAATCCTAGCACATTGGGAGGCTGACACGGGTGGATCATCTGAGGTCGGGAGTTTGAGACCAGCCTGGCCAACATGGTGAAACCCCATCTCTACAAAAAATACAGAAAGTAGCCAGGCATAGTGGCGTGTGCCTGTAATCCCAGTTATCTGGAAGGCTGAGGCAGGAGAATTGCTGGAACCCTGGAAGCAGAGGCTGCAGTGTGCCAAGACTGCACCACTGCACTCCAGCCTGGGTGACAGAGCGAGACTCCATCTCAAAAAAAAAAAAAGCCTCCTGGCTGGGTGCAGTGGCTCACACCTAAAATCCCATCACTTTGAGAAGCTGAGGCAGATGGATCACCTGAGGTCAGGAATTCAACACCAGCCTGGACAACATGGCAAAACTAAAAATACAAAAATCAGTCAGATGTGGTGGCGTGCGTCTGTAGTCCCAAGTACTCAGGAGGGTGAGGCAGGAGAATCGCTTGAACCCAGGAAGCAGAAGTTGAAGTAAGCCAAGATCGCACCACTGTACTCCACCTAGGAAACAGAGCAAGACTTCATCAAAAACAAAAAAAGGAATAAAGCCTCCTCCCAGAAATTCCCCTTCACCTTGATCAGATAAAAAAATTTTAAAAACTTTTTTTCCTGGTACCTCTATGCAGCTAATCAACAGATATTTTTTAAGTCACATGAAAATGTTCCTAACAACAAAATAACAAAGCCATAGGGGTTTGCCATCTTCTCTTGTTCTTGTCCCTTTCCACTTCCTTCCTGGCACTGCCTGGCATTACAAGTGGCCTTCCTAGATACTTGAAAGAGAGAACTTCTTTAAACCCTGAGGTCTTCAGAAGCTGAGCTCCTTCCTGGTCTCAGCTGTGTCATTACTATTATGCACCATATCATGGACTAGTCTCAATTCCCTGATCTTGAAAATTAAAGGTTGGAATGGTTTGATCTTTAAAGAAATCACTTTAAGCCTGGACAAAGCAGTTGTAAATGCAGATGACTATAAAATATTTCAATTTTTATCTGTATTTTTTTATACAGGCTTTTAAAAAACAGTTTATGTTTACTGAACATAGTTATACTGTCATACAGAATATGAAAGTGATGATGGTCATGACTATTTCACTCAAGGCATTGTTTATACACCTTGTTCCAGTAATTAAAAGAAGTGGGAAATAGCGGGGCTTGGTGGCTCATGCCTGTAATCCCAGCACTTTGGGAGGCCGAGGCGGGTGGATCACCTGAGGTCGAGTTTGAGATCAGCCTGGCCAAAAGGTGAAACCCCATCTCTACTAAAAATACAAAAATTAGCCAGCCGTGGTGGTGGGCCTAATGCTAGCTACTCGGGAGGATGAGGCAGGAGAATCGCTTGCACCCAAGAGGCGGAGGTCGCAGTGAGCCAAGATCGTGCCACTGCACTCCAGCCTGGGTGACAGAGCGAGACTCTATCTCAAAAAAAAGGGGGGGAAACTAAAGAAAAAAGAAGATGTTGCATTTTTGCTAAAGAACTGCAGGCTGTCCCAATATGGCCTCCATACAACACGGGAATATGCAAATATCAGCTGAGCCAGTCCCCATGCTGCCTTTTATTTTTGGTATAGACAGGGTCTCTGTTGCCCAGGCTGGTCTCAAAACTCCTGGGCTCAAACAATCCTCCCACCTCACCTCCCAAAGTGCTGGGATTACAGGTGTGAGCTACTGCATCTGGCTGACCCCTTTCCTTCCGGGCTTTGAAATTAAACAATACAGTAGAGACAGTAGAGCGTGTGTGAGTCTAGAAAAATTCTGGAAGGAAACACAACAAAATGTTCATTGTTTTAAGTTACCTCTGGTTACTTAATTCTCATACTAATTGGCTTTTTTCTTTGTACTTTTCTAAGCTTCCAACTTTTCCTCCCCTAAGCAATCTTAAAACCAACCCCTCCACAACACACACACATAAAATGCAAAAGCTGCCAGGCGCAGTGGCTCACGTCTGTAATCCCAGCACTTTGGGAGACTGAGGCGGGTGGACCACGAGGTCAATAGTTCGAGACCAGCCTGGCCAACATAGTAAAACCTTGCCTCTACTAAGAATACAAAAATTAGGGCGGTGCAGTGGCTCACGGCTGTAGTCCCAGCACTTTGGGAGGCTGAGGGGGGCGGATCATGAGGTCAGGAGATGGAGACCATCCTAGCTAACACGGTGAAACCTGTCTCTACTAAAAATACAAAAAATTAGCTTGGTGCGGTGGCATGCGCTTGTAGTCTCAGCTACTAGGGAGGCTGAGGCAGGAGAATCACTTGAACCCGGGAGGTACAGATTGCAGTGAGCCGAGATTGTGCCACTGCACTCCAGCCTGGGTGACAGAGTGAGACTCCGTCTCAAAAAAAAAAAAAAAAAAAAGAATACAAAAATTAGTTGGGTGTGGTGGTGCGTGCCTGTAATCCCAGCTACTTGGGAGGCTGAGGCAGGAGAATCTCGCACCCAGGAGGCAGAGGTTGCAGTGAGCCGAGATCGCACCATTGCACTGCAGCCTGGGGAACAAGAGCGAGACTTCGTCTCAAAAAAAAAAAACCCAAAAAACAAAAAAGAAGATGGTAAGACATTATACAAAGCTGTTTTTGCAGTGAGGAGGATATTGTGGTTCCCACAGTGCAGTCTGCTGAACTGCTTCTCTGCCCAGCAGTGGGAGAGAGCCTGCAGTGAGAACCAATGGGATCAGTGGTTCCTATATGTCTGGGTGCAGGCCAGCCTCATTAGTATCACCAGGGGAATTTGAAAAATAAAACAAAACAAAACCACATTCCTGGGTCCTGTGCTTGCAAATTTTGTTTCAGTCAGTGTAAGGTATAGTCTGAGAATCTGTGCTTTTGACAGATATCCCAGTAGCTTATTAACTAAATTATGATACACCCATTCATTGGCATACTATGCAGCTGTTAAAAAGAATGGAGGTGCCTTGTAGTTTCTCATATGGCAATTTCTCCAAGATAGATTCTTAAATGAAAATACATAGGCTGGGCGCAGTGGCTCACGCTTATAATCCCAGCACTTTGGGAAGCTGAGGCGGGTGGATCACCTGGAGTTCGAGACCAGCCTGGCCAACATAGTGAAACCGTGTCTCTATTAAAAATACAAAAAGTAACTGGGCGTGGGTGGCAGGCACCTGTAATCTCAGCTACTTGGGAGGCTGAGGCAGAAGAACCACTTGAGCCTGGGAGGCGGAGGTTGCAGTGAGCTGAGATCGTGCCATTGCACTCTAGCCTGGGTGACAAGAGCAGAACTCTGTCTCCAAAAAAAAGAGAAAAGAAAATATGTAGATACAGAAGAGTTTGTATAGTGTATTCTTATCTATACTTTTATATACATAGAACATTTCCAGAAGGATACAAAAACTTGTAATAGTAATTGCTTCTTGGTAAGAGAACTGGGTGTCTGGAGTTGGAGGACTTTTTTCTTATCTTCTCTTCATCATCCTTTTATTTTCTTTCTTCCTCCTCTTTTTCTTCTTCCTCTTCCTCTTCTTCCTCTTCCTCTTCTTCTTCTTTTTTTTCCCTTCCCCCCTCCTCCTATTTGTGTTTCTTTTTCAGTTAAAGAGAGTTCCCCGGTGATTCTCATGTGTAGCCGGGTTAGGAAACTAAGGCTATACATCATATCCTCACTGTATCCTGGACACATTAAAGGCTGTCACTTCATGCCTCAGAGAGTTTACTGGCTTTGGTGAAATTTTTCTGAGATGAAATTTTTCTGAAGTGTAGATCCTTGACTGCGTTCCTAATGCCAAGGTTTTGTGGGCCTCTACCACAGGATTTTTTGGGGGGACTGTGGGGAGACATTCTCAAATGAGAGAGCTGGCACCTTGTTAGGCTGTGCTTGACTAGCCTGATCCCAGGACACTGCAGATGTGAAGACATTGTTTCCGTGCAGCCAATATCAGGGTGCTGGGAAAAGAAAATTGGATTTGGAACCAGGTCTATGCCTGGGAATGAACCTCAGCTTTGCCATTTTGTTTCCTCATCTATAAATTGGGAAATGACACTTCCTTGAAGGGTTGAGTGAAGGAGGGGAAAAAAGGTGTGTGTGTGTAGAAAGTTCCTGTGGTCACAGACAGGCTTCACAAATGATGATGTTATATTCCTCGTCATCAAGGTTGCCTTGTAGAATGGGAGCCATGTGTTACACACTGAGCCCTGCTCCATGGAATGCAGGAGCATTGCCATGGACATCCATTGTATCCATCTCTCTCCCCAGCCGCTGCTTTGATGGGAGCACCCCTGTCCATGCAGCAGCATTTTCAGGCAATCAGTGGATCCTTAGTAAACTGCTGGATGCAGGAGGTGACCTGCGACTCCACGATGAGTGGGGTCAAAACCCGAAGACTTGGGCTTTGACAGCAGGAAAGGAGCATAGCACCCAGGTAAGGGTGGGTCCCACTCTGTAGCCATGCCCAGTAGAAGAGCACTGGACTGAGAGTCAGGCTCCCAGTGGTCAGCACAGAGCGTGCAGTGGCCTTAGCTTTGGCACTGGACTCTCAGGCTTGGATCAAAGCAAGTTAGCCAGCTGCGAAACTTCTGGCAGTTCTAGTGAACCTTTCTACTCATCCATTCTGTGGGAAAAGCAAACAACTGTAACTTTGTCTGACCTATTTAACTAGCACTTACCATGACTCAGATGTTGTTTTAAATGTTTTTTATATATTAAGTTACTTTAATCTTCACAACAACCTCTCAGGTAAGTACTATTATTGTCCTTATTGTACAGGTGGGGAAACTGAGGCCCACTGACATTAAGTAACTTTGCTTGGCAGGTGGAAATTTTTTTTTTTTTGGGGGGGGGTTGGGAGGGAGTCTGTTGCCCAGGCTGGAGTGCAGTGGCATGAGCTCAGCATGAGCACACCAACACACTCGGCTTTTTTTTTGTTTTTGAGATGGCGTGTTGCTCTGTCACCCAGGCTGGAGTGCAGTGATGCAATCTCGGCTCACTACAACCTCCGCCTCCTGGGTTCAAGCAGTTCTTCTGCCTCAGCCTCCTGAATAGCTCAGATTACAGGCATGCACCACCACACTCAGCTAACTTTTGTATTTTCAGTAGAGACAGAGTTTCTCCATGTTGGCAAGGCTGGTCTTGAACTCCTGACTCAGGTGATTCGCCCGCCTCGGCCTCCCAAAGTGCTGTGATTACAGGCATGAGCCATCGCGCCTGGCTGGTGTGATGTGTTTTAATGAAGACTAAATAACATAAATGTAAAACTCAAAGGGCAGGTACAGTGCCAGGCCCCTCTGTGCAGTCTCCTTTCTGGGGCTCCTGCTTGTTAGCTGTTGGGCCTTGGACCAGCAGTTTTACTCCTCTTGGCCTTGGTTTCCTCATCTGTTGAAGGAGGGAGTTGGAGGAAATTGTTGCCCTAAATCCTGTCCCTGAAAACATTCCATACCTTTAGAAAATCACCTGGGCCCTTTCCTTTTGAGAGATTTTTCTGTTGGGGGCTCTCAGTTCCTCGGACCATTTGTCTTCACACCCAGGCTTCCATTCCACTGAGAACCAGTGTGCCCGCATTGGGCGTCTCTGATATTTTGCAGATAGTGGAGTTCATGCAGCGCTGTGCCTCACACATGCAGGCCATCATCCAGGGCTTCTCTTACGACCTCCTAAAGAAGATAGACTCCCCGCAGCGGCTTGTCTACAGCCCGCCCTGGTTTGGGGGCCTTGTGCAGGGGTGAGTACTACCTCAAGCAGAGTGGGATATTCTCCATCACCCAGCCTTCCTTGTGGGAGCCCTGCAGCATGGGTTGCCTCGGCTCCTCCACATCAGTGCCCTCTGGCATCTGGCCCATCCAAAGGGGTGTGCTTGGAAAGAAAAGGCTTGGCCCTGATGAAGGAAGGCCAGAGGGTCACCTTTAGCCCTCCCCAGAAGGTCTGAGAGGAATGAGTGTGGGCTCCAGTGGAAACCACTCTGTGTTTAGCAGAAGGGGAACATCTCAGGTCTGAGGAGCCCAGCAGAAAACCCTTACCCAGCAGGGCACCTTTTTGGCTTTTTCGTCGTCTCCTGAACAATAGAAGGAGTGTTCCTTTATTACTAAGGTTGCAAAAGACCACAAATGCTCAACTTACAGTTTCTTTGGCTATTTTCAGCTGATATGAGAGACTTGCTGCCAGCTGGATGGGCAGTCCCCTCCTTCTTCCATCACAGCTGCAGGAGGTGGGCTCCATGCTTCTCTCCGTGCTCAGGGTTAAGCTTGGAAGGGAGGAGTGTCATTTCAACTTCTCTGGGATTGGTTGACTTAGGGTTTGTATGTAGAAAATCCTTCCCGTTTGGATTTTCTCTGATGGCATCTCTTTCTGTAAGCAGGGTAGGTGGGCTCACCACACGTTTGCAGGCTTCCTTGTCCTGTCATTCATGCACTTCAAGTCCTGACTTTCCTCTGATGATTGGATACTCCTGGCTTCTCAGGCGAGATGAGTTCATGATCCCGTTAACTCCTAGCTGCTGTGCTGCCTGCCACTCTGGCCAGTTTTGGCTCTTTATTCAGTATCCAGAATGACCTTCTAAAAATGGAAATCAGGTGGCTGAGTGCAGTGGCTCACACCTGTAATCAGTTTGGGAGGCTGAGGTGGGCAGATCACCTGAGGTCAGGAGTTCGAGACCAGCCTGGCCAACATGATGAAACCCCGTCTTTACTAAAAATACAAAAATTAGCCGGGTGTGGTGGCATGCACCTGTAATCCCAGCTACTCAGGAGGCTGAGGCAGGAGAATCACTTGAACCCAGGAGGCGGAAAGTTGCAATGAGCCAAGATCGCACCACTGCACTCCAACCTGGGTGACAGAGCAACACACCGTCTCAAAAAAAAAAAAAAGCCGAGTGTGTTGGTGTGCTCCTCATAGTTCCAGCTACTCTGGAGGCTGAGGTGAGAGAATTGCTTGAATCTGGGAGGTGGAGGTTGCAGCAAGCCAATATCATGCAACTGCACTCCAGACTGGGTGACAGAGCGAGATCCTGTCTCAAAAAATAAAATAAAGTAATCAAATAAAAATAAAATAATAGAAATCAGGTTGTACCACTCTGCTAAAACTCCTTAAGGACCTTCCCTGTGGCTATTAGGTTAAGTTCAGAAATCCCTTATCTGGCCTTGGAGGCCCTGCCTCATCCAAGCCCTCCCACTTCATCTCCTCCCTCTGCCCCTGGTGCTTGTATGGAGACCCCTTCTTCAGCGTTTAGATAATTGTCATAGTTTGCAATTATTTTATTTGTATATGTTCTCCAGTTTTCCAATTAAATTGTGAATTCCAAGAGGGCAGGGGCTGTGTCTGTGTCTGTCCTCTTCATTGCTACTAACCCTTAGCTGCTTGGTGCATGGTAGGGCTCTGTAGAAGGAGAGGAGGCTCATGAGTGAGCCTGAAAGGAAAACCCAAGTGTAAGAGTGGGTGAGCTTTTACAATCTTACTCATCTAGATACAGCATCGAGTTTAGAATTAGATGAAGCATTCTTATGGGGTTAATGGAATGTTTACATGGAAATACACTCCTCTTCCCTCACCTTTTTTTTTTTTTTTTTTTTTTTTTGAGACTGAGTCTTACTCTGTCGCCCAGGCAGGAGTCTGTGCAATCTTGGCTCACTGCAACCTCTGTCTCCTGGATTCGAGCAATTCTCCTGTCTCGGCTTCCTGAGTAGCTGGGATTAATATAAAATTAGCACACCTGGCTAATTTTATATTTTCAGTAGAGATGGGGTTTCACCATGGCCAGGCTGGTCTGGAATTCCTGACCTCAGGTGATCCACCCGCCTCTGCCTCCTGAAATGCTGGGATTACAGGCGTGAGCCACTGTGCCCACCCCCCTTCTCTTAATGTGAAAAACCACACAAATTCTTGAAATTAGAGTTAGCCTCTGAGATTTGTGAGTGGTACTATGTCAGATAAGATTCCTCACACGTGTGTGTTTGCACAGAGCTTGTACTGGGGAAAGAAGAAAAGCACTGAGTTGAGGACCGATGGCTGTAGATGACTGGAGTTAGTTTTTTCTCCCCTTAACCCAGCCGAGTTTAGTTATATAGATGTGTGCTGAGAAATTTAGGTAGGAGAGCAGGAAATGTTGATCTGAACTGCAGTTGTTGTCCAGGTCACTGTTTGAGAACACTTGGCTCTTTTGCTTAAAAAGAACTCTCCACTCCAAAGAGCCACGTACTGCCCAGAGACCCCAGAGTAGAAGGCAGGAGGCCTTGTCACTGGTTACCCCCAGTTCCACTGCTGCTGGAGGCTGACACCCTCACTGTCAGCACAAGTTCTGTTCCCCTGGGCAAGAAACAGTTCACTGTCTCCTAGATCTTCTGAGGCCTAAGCACATAAGCCTTATTTTAAGAAGAGACTGATGGTTTGGTGTAGAAAAGTGGCCTTTTTCTTAGGGCCTGTCTACTCAAGTGAGAGTGACCGTATAGCTTATTATCTGTTGGCTGTTTCCAGAATGAAAGGGAGACTATCAATAATGGTGCTGAGATACCAGGTGTAAACTGGGATGCTCAATTTATCTCAGTCTAAACTTCAGAGTCTTCTCCTCAATAGCATAGCAGCTTAAAGCAGATACGGGACAGCTTGGCACTGATGAGTTGCCGAGGAAATAGAAAAGAAGCAAAGCGTTTACATGTGTTCTCTAATAGTGGCATGTGGGGCCTCAGAGACCTGAGGTAGGCTGGCCCTGAATATGCACCGTTCCCTAGCTCCTTTGTCGTTTGCCAAGAAAAGGAAAGTGCCTCTGGTGGCGGTAGGTTGTTTTTTCCTTCAGTCTGAGCTGAGAGTACTCAACTGGCAAGCATTAACTGAGCACCTACTGCATGGCACCATGCCAGATTCTGGGAACCGAAGAAATACGAGGCATCACCCCTCCTTCTAAGACAACTTCAGTGAAGGGGTACCCTGATGCACAGGTGATGGTTTGGGTGTGGAATGTGAGAAGAACAGTGGCCGGAATGAGCAACATCAAGGTCTGGTCACTGCTGCGTTTTATGACCTCAGGCCAGCAAGTTTCCTGTTCCTGGGCTTCATTTTTTTGCGTACATAATGAAAAAACTGAACAAGATGTGCTTATGGTTATTTCCAACTCTGACCATCTGTATTTGTTATCTATTGCTGTATAATGAATCACCCCCAAACTTAGCAGCTGCAAACAATAACATTTTTATCTCACACAATTTCTGTGGGTCAGGAATCGGAATGGTTTAACTAGGTTGTTCTGGCTCAGAGTTTCTAATGAAGTTGCAGTTAAGATGTTAGTTAGGGCTGTATTCATCTGAAGGCTTGACTGAGGATGGACAGTTGAGTTCCAAGATGGCTCGTTTACATGGCTGGCAAATTGGTGCTGGGCATTGAGCCTCCCCCTAGGGCTGCTCATATCATGTCCTCATATTATGGCAGCTGGCAGAGCAAATGATCCAAGAGAGATCAGGGCCAAAACCTTGGTAGATTTAGCCTCAAAGTGACAGACCATCACTGTTTTGCACTTGTTAACAGTCAAAAATGAGTTAACAGGTCAGCCTCGTCTGACCTGTGAGCGCCTACACAAGGTTATGCATACTGGTAAATGAGAATCATAGAGGCCCTCTCAGAGGCTGGCTATTACATCATTTCTAGTTTTGTAACAAAAAGTCTAGCAGTAAAGACAAAATCAACTATACCTTCTGAAAACTTGGTTCAGCATTATTCTTCTGGATATGAGTGGTTAACTGAGTTTTTGTTTCCTCTTTTAAATATTTCTAGAAACCCCAATGGCTCTCCTAACCGACTGCTTAAAGCTGGAGTCATTTCTGCTCAAAATATCTACAGCTTTGGTTTTGGGAAGGTAAGAGGTTGCCACTGACAGCCAGTGTTTGCAGGACTAACTAGAGAATCATCGGGCCCCATCTCCTACCTTTGTCCAACTCCTGCCTCCTTATCCTTACCAAAGTGGTGTTCTTTTCTTTTTTGTCCCTATTGAGGGAAAGATATCTCTTAGTGTTCCTGTCATACTAACAAATTGTGAAACCCCCAGAGAATTCCCTTGGATGACCCTGGGCTAGATTTAAGTTTAGAAAATGATCTTTTAATTAATTAATTAATTAATTTTTAGTTTTAAATTTTTAATTTTTTTTTTTTTTTTTTTTGAGACAGAGTCTGGCTCTGTTGCCCAGGCTAGAGTGCAGTGGCGCGATCTTGGCTCACTGCTGCATCCTCTGCATACTGGGTTCAAGTAATTCTTGTGCCTCAATCCTCCCAAGTAGGTGGGATCACAGGCATGTGCCACCATGCCTGATTACTTGAATTTTTAGTAGAGATGGGATTTCGCCATGTTGCCTAGGCTGGTGTCGATCTTCTGGACTCAAGCAATCCACCCACCTTGGCCTCTCAAAGTGCTGGGATTACAGGCGTGAGCCAACTCGCCCAGCCCTACTGCGCATTCTGTTTGTTGTGCTGAAGCAGCCTTGAGGGGCCGGGAGGAGGAATATCTGATTTGGCCGCACACAATCCTGGGTGCTGTGGGGGCCACAATGGGCTTCTCAGTCCCAGCCATGGCACTTGAGGCATCTGACTTCTTTCTATGAGCCTCAGTTTCTTCACGGAAAAGAATAAAAGGGAAATACTAATACAACCTTGAAAGGTTTTAGAAAGATTAAAGATAATATAAAGAATTGTGGCGAGGCCTGGTGGCTCACGTCTATAATCTTAGCACTTTGGGAGACCAAGGTGGGTGGATCACTTGGGCCCAGGAGTTTGACACCAGCCAACATGGCAAAAGCCCATCTCTATTAAAAAAAAAAAAAAAAAAAATTAGCCAGGTGTGGTGGTGCATGCTTATAATCCCAGCTGCTTGGGAGGTTGGGGTGAGAGGATGGCTTGAGCCCAGGAGGTCAAGGCTGCAGTGAGCCAAGATCATGTCATATGCCGCAGCCTGGGTGATAGAGTGATACCCTGTCTCAAAAAAAAAAAAAAAAAAGAAAAAGGCCTAGTGCACAGGGGTATTCAGAAAGTTGATAAATAGCAGTTATCATTCTTTTAGCTGGCTGATAGGATTCTGGATGTGTTCTGCTTTTCCTTCCTTCTCCCCCTAATTTGAGGCTATGCCTTGGTTTCAGTTTTATCTCACAGGGGCAACACAGATCGCCTATCTAGGATCTCTTCTGGTCATTGGAGAAAAGGAAGTGATTCAAGCTGATGATGAGCCCACCTTCTCTTTCTTCAGTGGTCCCTACATGGTCATGACCAAGTAAGTGGGGGCTGGCGAGTGGGAGGTCTGATTGAGTTTCAGGGGAAGAGTGTGGGCTGCATGTGACTTCCTTATATGTGGGGAGTTTCTACTCAAACACAGGGAACACATTAGAACATCTCTCTAAATCAGAGTTTCTCAGCCAGGACACTATTACCATTTTTGGCCAGATGATCCTTTGTTGTTGGGAGTAGTCCTGTGCATTGTAGGATGTTTAGAAGCCCCTGGTCTCTACCCACTAGTGCCAGTTACAACCCTTACAGCCCCCACAGTTGGGACAACCAAACTGTCTTACAGACATTGCCAGATGTCCTCTGGGGGAGAACCACTGCTCTGAAAGATTACTCATGACAATATTTTAATGTCTTTGCTTGCTAAAGAATTAGAGGCAGCTTGGTAGTGACTATCTTGCCTCTGATACAGGCTAAGGGTAACGAAGCCCCTATAGAAGCTGTTTAATTGCTACTGCTTTTGCCCAAGTCTTTACCATCCCTCACCTGGACTGGTCTCCTAACTGGCTTCCCATTCTCTGGACCACCCCTCCCCTACCCATTCCCCACACTGCCGGTACCACTGTGCTTTTGAATACAAACCTGATCAAGTCACTCCCTCCCTTGCATTCAGTGACGACTTCCCACCACCTATACCTAAGTTCTCCAAGGTGCTTTAGTACCTGGGGGTAGTGGGAGGGAGGACCCAGTAGTGCCCAGTGGGCATTGCAAGTTCTGTGTGGAGACCACTTCTCTGGTCCTTGCTTAGGAAAGCTCATTCATTGAAGGAGTAAGTGGCTGCTCACTCCCTTCTGCTGAAACTCTTTCCTGTCCTTGTAGCCTGGTGTGGAATGGGAGCAGGGTCACAGTGAAAGAGCTGAATCTCCCCACCCACCCACACTGCAGCAAGCTGCGGCTGGCCGACTTATTAATTGCTGAGCAGGAACACAGCAGGTGAGAAGGAAGCTCAAGGCCCAGGCCTCTTATAGATCTAGATCTCTCTACAGACCCAGGTTCTGGGCTATTCAGCTCTGTGCCTGGGATAGGGAGCTCCAGCCCCTCTCAGTCTCAGCATTTCCTGACTGTTGAAATTGATTGACTTGACTTCCAAGGGCTGCCAAGAAAGAGGAAGAGAAATTAATGAGTAGCCTGAGCAGTGGGGACAGTGGTGGTGAGGGCCTCTGTCTGTCAGCTGCCCTGTAACCCATGTCTCTGAATGCGGCAGCCTCCATGCAGGCCCTTCTGGTTATTATGCTACAATCCCTGAGTCCCACCCTCTTTGGGCCCTGTGCCCATCAGGACAACATGTGGCTATCCTGTTTTCATAGAGCATGGCTTGCTTAAGATCCAGATGTCTGAGGACATGTCTCATGTCCATTGATGACAGGCTCATGGATCTCTGGACCTTACGGTTCCTGTGGCTCCAGAGTTAGGTCCTTCTGCTCTTGCTAGGACAGGGCCTTGATTCATTCATTCAGTGGACCCAGAGTTAGGTCATTCTGCTCTTGCTAGGACAGGTTCTTGATTCATTTGTTCAGTGGACCCAGGCTCATCGAGCTCTCTCCTGAGAAGGCTCCTCAACTCCTGTAGGAGGCATGTAGAGGGGCCACATTCTTTTTTTTTGTGGAATTCGTCTTGAAGGGACCAAAGGAAGCTTTAAGGAGGAGCCTAGGCAGCATAGACTTTGACATGAGACTGAGTCGGGTGGGCAAACTTGGATGAATTCCTGACATATTTCTTCCTCTTTTTTGGGGGGTGGCAGTGGGGATTGAGTCTCACTCTGTCACCCAGGCTGGAATGCAGTGATATGATCTAGGCTCACTGCAACCTCCACCTCCTGGGCTCAAGCGATTCCCGGGCCTCAGCCTCCTGAGTAGCTGGGACTACTGGCATGTGCCACTACATCTGGCTAACTTTTGTATTTTCAGTAGAGATAGGGTTTCATCATCTTGGCCAGGCTGGCCTCAAACTCCTGATTTCAAGTGATCTGCCTACCTTGGCCTCCCAAAGTGCTGGGATTACAGATGTGAGCCACTGCACCAGGCCCTGACATTTCCCTGATGTTGGTCTCCTCATCTATAAAATGAGTATAATGGTACATTTCTTGCAGGTGGTTGTTAGGATCTGAGACGATATATGCAAAGATGCAGGAGCTCTTAGCCACATTGTCATTGTTGTCATTGATGGCTCTAAGCTCTCAGGGTCTCATCAGTTAGGACCACAGATTCCAACAGAAACCCTAACCAACACCTCATCCCGTTTTCTTAGAAAACATTGTATACAAAAGGCCGGGTGCAATGGCTCATGCCTGTAATCCCAGCACTTTGGGAGGCCAAGGTGGGTGGATCACCTGAGGTCAGGAGTTCAAGACCAGCCTGGCCAACATGGCAAAACCCCGTTTTTACTAGAAATACAAAAATTAGCCGCACATGGTGGTGGTCACCCGTAATCCCAGCTACTTGGAAGGCTGAGGCAGTAGAATTGCTTGAACCCAAGAGGCGGAGGTTGCAGTGAGCCGAGATCATGCCACTGTACTCCAGACTGGGCAATAGAGTGAGACTCGGTCTCAAAAAAAAAAAAAAAAAAGCCGGGCGTGGTGGCTCAAGCCTGTAATCCCAGCACTTTGGGAGGCCGAGACGGGCGGATCACGAGGTCAGGAGATCGAGACCATCCTGGCTGACACGGTGAAACCCCGTCTCTAGTAAAAAATACACACACAAAAAAACTAGCCGGGCGAGGTGGCGGGTGCCTGTAGTCCCAGCTACTCGGGAGGCTGAGGCAGGAGAATGGCGTAAACCTGGGAGGTGGAGCTTGCAGTGAGCTGAGATCCGGCCACTGCACTCCAGCCTGGGCGACAGAGAGACTCCATCTCAAAAAAAAAAAAAAAAAGAAAAGGAAACATCGTATACAAATGGTATTTGTTTAGAATGTGTTCAAAAGGCCTATGCCCATTTTTTCATTATGTCCTGCCTTTTCTGAAGCTTCTTCTCTTTTGCAGCAAGCTGAGGCACCCCTACCTGCTACAGTTGATGGCTGTGTGTCTGTCCCAGGACCTGGAGAAAACTCGCCTTGTATATGAGCGCATCACTATCGGCACATTGTTCAGTGTCCTTCATGAACGAGTAAACCGCTGTTTCCATGGATTTTCCATTGCTGCCCTCCCAGTTTCTTCCTTCCTTTAACTCTTGCCCCAGCTATGGCGATCCCATTGCTGTATGCATGGAAGATAAATATCTTTATTCTTTTGCTTTATAGGGTCTGTGTAACATGCTATTTAAGGCTGATAAGCACATGGTCAGAACTAGTATGGTTTTATTATTGTCAGTTCTGCTTTTTTTTAAAATTTTTTTGGAGGGACAGAGAGTCCCTCTGTTGTCTAGGCTGGAGTGCAGTGGCGCGATCTTGGCTTATTGCAACCTCCACCTCCTGGGTTCAAGTGATTCTCCTGCCTCAGCCTCCTGAGTAGCTAGGATTACAGGTGCCCAACACCGTGCCCAACTAATTTTTGTATTTTTTGTAAAGACAGGGTTTCACCATGTTGGCCAGGCTGTTCCCAAACTCCTGACCTCAGATGATCCACCCACCTCGGCCTCCCAAAGTGCTGGGATTACAGGCTTGAGCCACTGTGCCTGTCCTGTCCTGCTTTTTTTTTGAGACAGGTTCTTGCTCTATTGCCCAGGCCGGAGTACAGTAGTGAGATCATAGCTCACTGTACCTCTGGCTCCTGGACTCAAATGATCCTCCTGCATCAGCCTCCAATGTAGCTGGGACTACAGGTTCATGCCACCATGCCCAGCTAATTTTTTTTTTCGAGACAGAGTCTCCTTCTGTCCGCCAGGCTGGAGTACAGTGGCACGATCTCTGCTCACTGCAACTTCTGCCTCCCTGGTTCAAGCAATTCTCATGCATCAGCCTCCCAAGTAGCTGGGATTACAGGCACCCCCCCACCACACCCAGCTAATTTTTGTATTTTTAGTAGAGACGGGGTTTCACCATGTTAGCCAGGATCATCTTGAACTCCTAACCTCAGGTGATCCACCTGCCTCAGCCTCCTGAAGTGCTGGGATTGCAGGCTTGAGTCACTGCACCCAACCCCCACCCAGCTAATTTTTAAAATTTTAGTAGAATCATGGTCCCACTATGTTGCTTGCCCAGGCTGGTCTTGAACTCCTGCCTTAGCTTCCCAAAGTGTTGGGATTACAGGTACGAGCCACTGAGGCCAGCCTAGTCCTGCTTCTTTATCAGACATCTAAGAGTGCAACGCACCCAGAGAACACAGACATCTTTTGACTAACTATAATCCAGCAACCACTGGCTTTATTTTCCTACATTTTCATTTGTGCTCTCTCAGTTTTTTC
The DNA here is from genome assembly GCF_002776525.5 of Piliocolobus tephrosceles. Lineage (NCBI taxonomy): Eukaryota > Metazoa > Chordata > Mammalia > Primates > Cercopithecidae > Piliocolobus > Piliocolobus tephrosceles. The sequence continues at coordinate 35,441,377 of NC_045449.1, forward strand.
TATAGAGGCCTATATCACTCCCCTCTCACCTCTCAAGTTTCCCTGGGGTTGAGAGACATCTTCCCTGGCTTATATAGGGTCCCTGGGAAGGGTGCTTTGGTCTGAGATGTGGGTTTAGAGAGCTCTTGGAGTATTTAAGTTTTTTCCCTCCATAACTTTGTTCTAAAGATTCTGGATAGAAATAAGACCCCAAGAAGGACCCTTCCCCCAAATGGCTTGCCATTCCTTCTGCCTGAGGACATCCTATTTTGTTTTTTTGTTTTTTCCCCCTTGAGTGAGGGTATTACCTTAAAGACCATTTCTCTGGGGGAGAGACCCATTAAGACTTTAGTCAGCCAGGTGCATTGATGTGAGTGACTTTCTGTCCCCTTAGAAAGCACTTTCTGGCTCATCTGACTGGGGTAGGACTGAATTGGTTATCTGCATCCTGCAGGGTCCTTTGAGCTTCTAGGTTCTCGCCAGCAGCTTGGGCTTGGACAGGGAGGGGACAGGGCAGGTTTACTGGTGGTATGGGGGGACCTCCCCTATCAGTTTTCCCCTGGCCAATCCTGGATGCACATACAAGACTTTGAGAAATTTCTTTTCATTTTTTGTGGTATGAAGCAGCTCAGCTGAGGGAAAGGAATCCAGGTTTGGATCCAGGGGGCCTGAGTCATTGGGACGTCAGGCCTTTCACTTAGCCTCACTGAACTTTAGGTTCTCCATCTGTAAAATGGGGATCCTTGGTAGCCGTGAGGATCATATGGAAAGACTGGAAATCACAAAATGTTACAGTGTCAGGGCCCCAGTCCTTTTTTTTTTCTTGGCATTTTATCTCTTGCTTGCAGCGATCCCAGTTCCCAGTGCTGCACATGGAGGTGATCGTGCACCTGCTGCTCCAGATATCTGACGCCCTGAGATACCTGCATTTCCAGGGGTTTATCCACCGCTCGCTCAGCTCCTATGCTGTCCATATTGTCTCCCCAGGTGAAGCGAGGCTGACCAACCTGGAGTACATGTTGGAAAGGTGGGCATAACATGGAGTGGGACTTTGTCCTGAAGGTGATCTCCCTTGGGGACCTCTCCTGTAGAGACAGAATCTGATCTGGGTGGGTGGGACTCCTCATTGGTGAGATGAACCTGTCCATCAGTTGATGAACCTGTCCCAAATGCTACTTACCTTGTCTGCCAAGGCTAGAGGAATTTGGAGACATTTTAATAAACATTTAACAAGTATGATCTCGTATGAGCTAATGTGTATAAATGCTATAATTATCCACTCCAACATTTTTAGTGGTTTTTCTTTTCTTTTATTATTATTATTATTATTATTATTGACGAGTCTTGCCCTGTTGCCCAGGCTGGAGTGCAGTGGCACAACCTCGGCTCACTGCAACCTCCACCTCCCGGGTTCGAGCGATTCTCTTGCCTCAGCCTCCCGAGTAGCTGGGATTACAGGTCCTCACCACCACACCTGGCTAATTTTTGTGTTTTTAGTAGAGATGCAGTTTCATGACGTTGGCCAGGCTGATCTTGGACTCCTGACCTCAGGTGATCTGCCCACTTCGGCCTCCCAAAGTGCTAGGATTACAGGTGTGAGCCACTGCGCCCAGCCCTTTCAGCAGCTTTTAACACAACAAGGTATATTTCTCACTCACATTGCAATCCAGTGTGTGTTGGAGACAGGGATAGTGTTCCCTGTCACTCTAATCTGTAGCTTCACCACCTTTCAGACTTTGATCCCCCACTGCATTCTTTGCACTGCCAGTCAACAAGCAAGAAAGAACATGGAGGAGACACAGTGGGGTTTGGGGCCAGTCTGAAATGGTTATGTTACTGCCTCCCACTTTGCAGTGGCCAGAGACCAGTTAGCTTCTACTGGAGGGAAGCTGAGCTGTCCCTTAGCTGTGCATCCTGGAAGGAGAGAAAGTGATGGGTGCTGATGAGCCTAATGGTCTGTCACACCTACATCTGGGTCAGGCACTGGCCTAGATAGACATAGAGGTCATTCTCTGCCCTCAAGGGGCTCAGCACAGTGAGAGAGGCAGTCAAAATTCAGGAATTGGTAAGGGGGATTAGTTTCCTGTTGGCAAGAGTCAAAGTCCTCCTGAGAGCCCCCAAGCTTTGAGAGGCAGAGGCTCTCCCCTGTACTTCCTTACTGCCATCCACAGCTCTGAGCCTTTGGGCCAGTATTGGTTCTGCTCTTCTGTGAGGCCTTGGCCACTGGGCAGACCCCTTGCCTAGAGCCACCTACTTCCTTTTACCCTTGTCTGCCACCTACCCATCACTGATGCTTTGTTTCTGGTCTCTCACCAGATCTTTGCTTGTCACATACTCTGTAACTTCTCTCAAAGATGAAAAGCTCCATGAGGCAGGGATTTCTGTTTTATTTACTGCTATATCTCAGATGTCCAGAACAGGCCTTTGCATTTGTGCCCTGAACATACGTTTTTTGAACAAATGAAACAAAAAGGCTCTCACTTCCCCAGACCTGGAGTGCCTCTTGTCCCTCTGCATGGAAAGGAGGCAGAGGTCAGGTTGTGCTTGGCCTTGTGGGCCCTGGTGAGGAGTTTGAATTTTATCTTAAGAACACTGGGATGTGTTCTTAGGATAGGCATTTTTGAGCATTATAGTGTCACGGATGATTTGTAGGTTAAGATCCTTCCTCTTGGCTGGGTGTGGTGGCTCATGCCTGTAATCCCAGCCCTTTGGGAGGCTGAGGTGTGTGGATCACCTGAGGTTGGAAGTTTGAGACCAGCCTGACCAACATGGAGAAACTCCATCTCTATTAAAAATGCAAAATTAGCCAGGCGTGGTGGTGCGTCCCTGTAATCCCAGCTACTCGGGAGGCTGAGGCAAGAGAATCTCTTGAACCCGGGAGGCAGAGGTTGTGATGAGCCAAGATTGCACCATTGCACTCCAGCCTAAGCAACAAGAGCAAAACTCCATCTCAAAAAGAAAAAAAAAAAATTCTCCCTCTTGCTCCTGTGCATGGAGAAGGGGCTGTGATGGGGCAAGAGAAAGCAGGGGAGCCATTAGGGTATGACTGGAGCAACGGCACTTTTCTGGATGGAAACAGGCAGAGGCCAGATAACTGTCACTAGTTGAGCTGCTCAGGTTCATATCTGGTCCATTTTTAATCTGAGTTAAAAGCTTTCAGGGTCTCATTATTGCCTGCAAGATTAAGTCCAGACCCCTTTTCAGGGAGCAGAAGCCTCCCCAAGTGGGACTCCACCCATAGTGCCAATCTCCTAACTGCCCCGCTCCCTCCTGACCATCTGAAGGCACTTTCACTACACTGCTCTCTGCATCTGGCATACCTGGCACACGCCAGTTTAGCCTTTTAAACTCACTTCAGAAACAGTCTCCCAACACTCTCTGTGAAGTCTATACTGATGCCCTTATCCCCTGAGGCACTTTGCATATTCCTCTCCTCACATGCGTCATGCAAATGTTCCACAGTCATTTCTATACAAGTGTGTCTGCCCCACCAGATGGGGAGTTCATCACCAGCTCTGGGCTCTGGGCTTGCCACATGTGGTAAGTGCTCAGTAAATATTTTTTACTTTTTATTTTTTTGAGACAAGATCTTGCTCTATCGCCCAGGCTGGAGTGCAGTGGCACAATCTCAGCTCAGTGCAACTTCCCAGCGTCAAGCGATCTTCCCACCTCAGCCTCATGAGTAGCTGGGACTACAGGCACATGCCACCATATCCGGCTAATTTTTGTAGTATTATTATTATTATTATTATTTGAGACGGAGTCTCGCTCTGTTGCCCAGGCTGTAGTGCAGTGGCAAGATCTTGGCTCACTGCAAGCTACGCCTCCCAGGTTCACGCCATTCTCCTGTCTCAGCCTCACGAGTAGCTGGGACTACAGGTGCCCACCACCACGCCCGGCTAATTTTTTGTATTTTTAGTAGAGACGGGGTTTCACCATGTTACCCAGGATGGTCTCAAACTCCTGACCCTGTGATCCGCCTGCCTCTACCTCCCAAAGTGCTGGGATTACAAGCGTGAGCCACCGCTCCCAATTTCTTTATTTTTTATAGAGATGGGGTCATGCCGTGTTGCCCAGCCTGGACTTGAACTCCTGGACTCATGCGATCTGCCTCCCAAAGTGCTGGGATTACAAGTGCGAGCCACCACACCCAGCCTTCTTTTATGGGGGTGGGGGACACAGGATCTGTCTCTTTTGCCCAGACAGTAGTACAGTGACTCACTACAATCTCAGTCTGCTGGGCTCAGGCAATCCTCCTGCCTCGGCCTCCCAAAGTACTGGGATTACAGGCATGAGCCACTATACCTGACCAGTAAATGTTTCTTAAATGATTGGATGACCTAGTTGAAGGAAAAATATGAAATGGTTCAGAGCAGGGTTGACCTCTCTGGCTGTGTGTTGAGGAGCAGTGGAAGCTAAGGGGTGTGCACTTTTGTCAGTGATGGAGCGCCATCTGATGTAGAGAGAAAGGTCCCACAGTTTCTTCTCCTTTTGCTCTTCAATAGCAATGTGAATCCTAGAATGAAATGCAACTTTGGAAATGGCCCAGCCCAATGCTGTCCTTATATAGTTGAGGAAACTGAGCCACCCAGGGGTGAAGCAATAGTGTGAAGTTACCCAATTGATTGGTTAGAGACATAGATGGGCCTTAACCAGATGGCAGAGGATGTCTCCAGGACATAGGGGCAGAATGGATTGGAGGTTGAGGACAGGAACACCAGCCAGGAGACCATGAGACAGGGCCTAGTGGTGACCATGGAGCCAAAATGGGAGGGAATAAAGTGAAATGCATGGAGTTGCTGGGGTCAACAACTGGCCAAGTGAGTGAGTAGGAGGTAACCAAGGGTCTGTGAATGTCTAGGAGTGACCTCAGGATGGAACTTCAGGTAGAAGTGTCAGAAATGTCAGTCAGCAAGCCATTGCAGGTGAAACAACATACCCTTCTTTGAAAGCTGATAGTATGAGTTGATTATTCACCAACCCAAAATAGCCTTCAGTCCCACATTTTTTTTTGGTAACACTCTACTAGGGCATATCAGTTTGTTGAATGTCATTGTCAAGGATGGTGTTGCATCTCTTGGTATAAAAGTGATACAGCAGTTTCTCCTACCCTTCAGCTCCTTCTTTTTTTTTTTTTTGAGACGGAGTCTTGCTCTGTCTCCCAGTCTGGAATGCAGTGGTGCAATCTCGGCTCACAGCAACCTCCACCTCCCGGATTCAAGTAATTCTGCCTGAGCCTCCCGAGTAGCTGAGATTATAGGCGCGTGACACCATGCCTGGCTAATTTTTGTGTTTTTAGTAGAGATGGGGTTTCACCATATTGGCCAGGCTGGTCTTGAATTCATGACCTCAAGTGATCCACCCGCCTTGGCCTCCCAAAGTGCTGGGATTACAGGCATAAGCCACCACACCTGGTCTTTTTTTTTTTTGAGACGGAGTATCGCTCTGTTACCCAGCCTGGAGTGCAGTGGCTCAGTCTTGGCTCACTGCAACCTCTGCCTCCCAGGTTCGATATATAAATATTTGTGTATTAAATTTGTATGCATATCCACACTGTTCACACTATGCCAGGCCGTAGGTGACTTTTCAGCAATACAACTAAAGTCAATACTAGCTTTTACACCTTCATGACTTCATGAACTGACTGCCCTGTATCCAAAGATTTACTGGAAGAAACTTTATTTAGGGAAGTTTGCTCAAATCTGAGAAGCCCATCTCATCCTCTAAAATCTGTCCTTTTTCCAGACTAACAAAAAACTTGCTGTCACTTGCTTTTTAAAAGCTTAATTCTTAATTATCAACTGCCAGTCATTAAGTCTTGACTGAATGCCTCCCATAATATTCATACTAATTCTTTACATGAAAGAGCACTTTATGGCTCACCAAGTGTTTCTACATCCATGATCTCATTTGATTGTCATGACAGCTGTAGGCTGAAGTCAGTGCTGAGTTTACCCTGAGGCCTCTTGCTGGGCCAGAAGACATTTAGGATGCTCTGACTTAGCTCTTAAGGAGTCTGGTTGGGAAGATGAGTTATTTAAGCCTATGAGTGAACCCTTGAGTGCTAAACTGAGAGGGCGCATTCTCAAAAGGGCAGGAGTTCAGAAAAGAAATAATCATGAGGAGTTGAAGAAGTCCCAGATGGCTTTGATAAAGCAGATGGGGATTGAGGGGGCTCTTGAAAGAGTTTGCATTCATTTATTCAACAGCAAGCATCAAGGCTCTGGTGTAAGCCCAGGAGTACAGTGATAAAGGCAGATGAGGTGCTTACTCTCATGGAGCTGACTCTCTAGAATGGAAGGGAGACAGATAATAAACTAAATAAATGAACACAAATTCAGATAATAAGTGCTCTGAAACCAATAAAACAGGACTACTTTAGGCAGTCAGGAAGGGCCTCCTTGAGGAAGTGATTTTCAGACAAATGTCTCAGTCACAAAAAGTAGCTAGTCACTCTAGGATCTGTGGGCAGGGCATACCTGGCAGAAGCTGCCAGTGCAAAGACTTGAAGGGCTAACGTGCTAGGTATGTTGGAGGAACTGAAAGAAGGCCCCTGTGACTTGAGTGGAGTGGGCGAGCAGTAGAGTTGCCAGATGAAGTTGGGGGAGAGGGCCTAGGTGGAACAGTAAGGAATTGCAGGTGTTGGAACAGCTCTGAAGCAGTGTGGATTAGCTCATTGTCTAGCTAGGTTTCCAGGAGCTCAAAGAGGTTGTCGGCCTTCAGAGGCAAAGTTTTCACAAATGCAGTATGTTGATTAAAAGACCCACGAGCCTGGCCAACATGGCGAAACCTCATCTCTACTAAAATACAAAAATTAGCCAGACCTGGTGACACACACCTGTAATCCTAGCTACTTGGGAGACTGAGCAGGAGATTCGCTTTAACCTGGGAGGCAGCAGAGGTTGCAGTGAGCCGAGATCATGCTGCTGCTTTCCAGCCTGGGTGACATGGCAAGACAATGAATGAATGAATGAATGAATGAATGAATGACCAACCGACCCTTTAAGGCATGAGCCCTGACTTGTGTGTTTCCTTCCCTAGCAAGGACAGAGGTGAACAGAGGGACCTGACTCGAGTGCCCATTCCTACCCAGCTGTACAACTGGGCCGCACCAGAAGTGATCTTACAGAAGGCAGCCACAGTGAAGTCGGACATCTACAGCTTTTCTATGATCATGCAGGAGATTTTAACAGGTAGATCAAGATCATTAATGGTTGACCAAAGTCCCTATTCTTAGGTTGTATTTTTCTCCCTCAACAGGAGTTACTTACTTATATGAAAATACAAGACTTACTGAAAAGAGACTTCTTGGCTGGGAGCAGTGGCTCACGCCTGTAATCCCGGCACTTTGGGAGGCTGAGGCAGGTGGATCACCTGAGATCAGGAGTTCAAGACCAGCCTGGCCAACATGGTGAAACCCCGTCTCTACTAAAAATACAAAAATAAGCTGGGCATGGTGGTGCATGCCTCTAATCCCAGCACTTTGGGAGGCCGAGGCAGGAGAATCTCTTGAACCTGGAAGGCAGAGGTTGCAGTGAACTGAGATAGCGCCACTACACTCCAGCCTGGGTAACAAAGTAAGACTCTGTCTCAAAAGAAAAAAAAAAAAAGACTCAGCAAAGCCCATCCATCTGCTTATCAGTGACAATGCATTTAAACCAAACAAAAAATTTATTTATTTTTTTTTATTTTTTACTTTTATTTTTTGAGACAGAGTCTTGCTCTGTCGCTCAGGCTGACATGCAGCGGCTCAATCTTGGCTCACTGCAACCTCTGCCTCCCGGGTCCAAGCGATTCTTCTGCCTTAGCCTCCCGAGTAGCTGGGATTACAGGTGCACACCACCACACCCAACTAATTTTTGTATTTTTAGTAGAGATGGGGTTTTAACATATTGGCCAGACTGATCTTGATCACTTGACCTTGTGATCCACCTGCCTTGGCCTCCCGAAGTGCTGGGATTACAGGTGTGAGCCACCACGCCCAGCTGAACCAAACTTTTTAACCTGAATATTGGTATCAGTACTTATGATCTTTGTGAGGTATCCCTTGAGAACTTGTAAATTAGGGGGAAAGACTCACCTCTGAGAAGTAAACTATGAAATTAAACACACCCAGGGTCCATTAGATGTATGAACAGTGTCACTTGAAAGAAATGGATGTACTTCCAAACCCACTGCTCTGATGTGGAGAAAGTAGTAACATATCCGAAGATGGAAGGAATCCCTCAAGAGGAAGACGTACACACACAGTAAAATCACATTCATTAAGGGCTGCTTTTTTTTTTTTTTTTTGACGGAGTCTTGCTCTGTCGCCCAGGCTGGAGTGCAGTGGCGGGATCTCGGCTCACTGCAACTTCTGCCTCCCGGGTTCAAGTGATTCTCCTGCCTCAGCCTCCCAAGTAACTGGGACTACAGGCGTATACCACCATGCCCGGCTAATTTTTTGTATTTTTAGTACAGACGAGGTTTCACCATGTTAGCCAGGATGGTCTGGATCTCCTGACCTCGTGATCCGCCCACCTCAGCCTCCCAAAGTGCTGGGATTACAGGCGTTAGCCACCACGCAAGGTTTTTTTTTTTTTTTAAGATGGAGTCTTACTCTCTTGCCCAGGCTGGAGTGCAGTGGTGCGATCTTGGCTCACTGCAACCTCTGCCTCCTGGGTTGAAGCGATTCTCCTGTGTCAGCCTCCCAAAATAGCTGAGATTACATGTGCTCGCCACCACACCCAGCTAATTTTTGTATTTTTAGTAGAGATGGGATTTCACTGTGTTGGCCAGGCTGGTTTCAAACTCCTGACCTCAGGTAATCCACCTGCCTCAGCCTCCCAAAGTGCTAGGATTACAGGCGTGAGCCACCCTGCCCAGCCAAGGTCTGCTTTTATATGGTGTTTGCAGTCCCAGAGGCAAAACGACAATATATGTGAGATGAGTATTGGGCTCCCGTGCCAGCGGGGAGCCCATATGTACATGTTGCTGACACTATTGTTTCCTATCTCTGTGGCAGGGATCTCCCTGGTAAATGGGTAAAGTGGCTTCTCACTTATGAATTGATCTTCCAGGTAGTTTTTTTGTTTGTTTTTTGTTTTCTGTTTTTGCTGCCAGGCTGGAGTGCAGTGGCGCAATCTCAGCTCACTACAACCTCCGCCTCCCAGGTTCACGCCATTCTCCTGCCTCAGCCTCCCCAGTAGCTGGGAGTACAGGCGCCGGCCACCATGCCCAGCTAATTTTTGTATTTTTAGTAGAGAGGGAGTTTCACCATGTTGGCCAGGATGGTCTCAATCTCTTGACCTCGTGATCCACCCACCTTGGCCTCCAAAAGTGCTGGGACTACAGGCGTGAGCCATTGTGCCCAGCCCCTCTGGGTAGTTTTTCTACAGAATGAAATTAATATATAAAGCAATGAATTGTTTCTAAAGTACAGTGGGTTAGAAAAAAAAAAATAAAGGAGTTAAGTAACTTGCCTAAGGTTACCCAGCTTCATCTAATTTCTCTTCCCCCCACTCTACTCTCTGGTTTCCTAATGTTACTCCTTTGTATGACTTTTTCCTTACAGATGACATACCCTGGAATGGCTTAGATGGCTCAGTTATTAAAGAAGCCATAGTTTTGGGGAATTATTTAGAAGCTGATGTGAGGCTTCCGAAACCTTATTATGATATTGTTAAGTCAGGCATCCACGTCAAGCAGAAAGACCGAACCATGAACCTTCAAGATATCCGGTATATTCTGAAGAATGATTTAAAGGCAAGCCCTGAAGTTTTTGGGAGTTTATTTCTGCTTATCTAACTCAGGAAAGTAGGGAGTTAGAGACCAAGACGAAGCTGGAGACCAAGTTATAAGAAATTTTCGAAATCCTCATTTTATTACACTATTTCTGTGTTCTTGAGAATAGCCTCACTGCTTAACTTGGTGAAAGCAGCATGGAACTGAGGAAGGGAGCTAGGGACGTTCAACACATAGGCATAGTAGGGGCACATTGCAGGCACTTAGTGGAGATTCTATGAATGGTAGCTATTATTGCTTTTAAGGTACTGGCAATTACAATAAACTAGTTCGTTAGGACTAAAGTCAGTCTACCCAACAGGAATAAGAGGGAATTAATCAGATACTTAGATGGTTTCTAAAGTACCAGTGACATTCAGGATGACTGAGACTATGTCCTTGACAATATTTCCTGTGTTACAGGATTTTACTGGAACCCAGAGAACTCAACCAACCAAGAGCCCCAGAGTGCAGAGATACGGACTCCATCCTGATGTCAATGTCTATCTAGGACTGACTTCAGAACATACCAGAGAGACCCCTGACATGGAAATCATAGAGCTAAAGGAAATGGGTATGGCCTTAATTCACAGGTTGTGTTACTTTGACACAAATGTGTTCTGAGAGTCACATGAGCTACAACTAATTGACTCCTCTAAACTGTAGATATAACTTGTTTGTTCGTTTTGTGAGATAAAGTCTAGCTCTGTTGCCCAGGCTGGAGTGCAGTGACACAATCTCAGCTCACTGCAACCTCCACTTCCTGGGTTCAAGCGATTCTCATGCCTCAGCCTCCTGAGTAGCTGGGATTACAGGTGTGTACCAGCTTGCCTGGCTAATTTTTGTTTTGTTTTTGTTTTTTTGAGAGGGAATCTTGCTCTGTCACCCAGTCTAGAGTGCAGTGGCGGGGGTCTCGGCTCACTGCAACCTCTGTGTCCCAGGTTCAAGCAATTCTCCTGCCTCAGCCTCCTGGGTAGCTGGGATGACGGGCATGCCACCACGCCTGGCTAATTTTTGTATTTTTAGTAGAGGCAGGGTTTCTCCATGTTGGCCAGGCTGGTCTCAAACTGACCTCAGGTGATCCGCCTGCCTTGGCCTCCCAAAATGCTAGGATTACAGATGTGAGCCACTGCACCCGGCCTAATATTTGTATTTTTAGTAGGGACAGGGTTTCGCCATATTGGCCAGGCTGGTCTTGAACTCCTGGCCTCAAGTGATCTGCTTGTCTTGGCCTCCCAAAGTGCTGGGATTACAAGCATGAGCCACCACCGTGCCTGGCCACTGTAGATGCAACTTATACTGGGAAAAGATGGATGCCTTAGGAAGAAAATCAAGATCCTTGAAATTATTAAGGTAAACTTTTTGGGCTCCATATGTATATACCTAGTGTGGATCTAGAACTAAATCATAATAATTGAGTTTATTTCTAGCATGTTTACTCTTAAGATTTTATCTAATTGTTTCACAAATAAAAATGCTCATTATAGAGAATTTGGAATAGTTTAAAGAAGAAAAAAACCATCTATTTTTTTTTTTTTTTTTTTAAGAGACAGGATCTTACTCTGTCACCCAGACTGGAGTATGAGGCACAGTTATTCCTTACTGCAGCCTCCAATTCCTGGGCTCAAGCCTCTCGAGTAGGCAGGACTACAGGTACATGCAACCATATCCTGCTTTTTTTTTTTATGAGGTTTTTTTTTTTTTTTTTTGAGACACAGTTTTACTCTGTTTCTCAGGCTGGAGTGCAGTGGTGCAATCATAGCTCACTGCAGCCTCAATCTCCCAGGCTCAAGTAATCCTCCCGCCTTGGCCTCCCAAGTAGCTGGGACTACAGGTGTGTACTACTACACCTAGCTAATTTTTTAAATTTTTTTTTTTTTTTTTTTTTTTGAGATGAGTCTTGCTCTGTCAGCAGGCTGGAGTGCAGTGGGGTGATCTCAGCTCATTGCAACCTCCGCCTCCCTCGTTTAAGCGATTCTCCTGCCTCAGCCTCCCAAGTAGCTGGGATTACAGGCATGCACCACCATGCCCAGCTAATTTTTGTATTTTTAGTACAGATGGGGTTTCACCATGTTGGCCAGGATAGTCTCGAACTCCTGACCTCAGGTGATCCACCCGCCTTGGCCTCCCAAAGTGTTGGGATTGCAGGCGTGAACCACTGCGCCCGGCCCTAGGCTACTTTTATCAGATGCTCACCAAGAGCATAACTTTAACTGAGAAATAGTCAAACTCTTTTGTGTGAAAAGAAGGCTGTGAATGTGGTCCTTAAGATTCAGGGGAGCTGGGCACAGTGGCTCACACCTGTAATCCCAGTACTTTGAGAAAGTGACATGGGAGGATCACTTAAAGCCAGACGTTTGAGAGCAACCCAGGCAACATAGCAAGACCCCATCTCTATAAAACAAAACAAAACAAGATTCAGGAGCCTATAATTCACATGTCCTGACAGTTAACGCATGTTTGGGCACACAATAAAGCTTAGAATATTTCTTCCATGGCTAGACCCCTGCCCTGACAACAATTTCTGCCTCATTCCATGTCAAAATAGGAGCTTTCACCTAGGTGACACATACTCCCTCACCCTTTGTGAGTGTATCCAGTAGTCTTCCACAACTGGGAAGGAGATGGGAAAATAAAAAGCTTTTTTTTTTTTGACAATCTTTGCCTCTTGAACAAACCAAGGCTGCTTAGCGGCCAAATATGTTCATTTTAATGAGTTGAATTTTGCTGTTCTTTTCAATAGGCAGTCAACCTCATTCACCAAGGGTTCACTCTTTATTCACTGAGGGGACACTAGATCCTCAGGCCCCAGATCCATGTCTGATGGCCAGGGAGACTCAGAATCAAGATGCTCCTTGCCCTGCTCCATTTATGGCAGAAGAGGCCAGCAGCCCCAGCACAGGTCAGGCAAGCCTCTGCAGTTTCGAAATCAACGAGATCTACTCAGGCTGCTTGACTTTGGAAGATGATGTAGAAGAGCCTCCAGGAGCTGCTTCATCTTTGGAGGCAGACGGACCTAACCAGGTAGATGAACTGCAATCCATGGAAGATGAGCTGGATAAGATGGAGAGAGAGGCGTATTGTTTTTGCAGTGAGGATGAGAGCTCTTCAAAAGCTGAGACAGAGTACTCTTTTGAGGACTGGGACTGGCAAAATGGTTCACTCAGTTCACTTAGCCTTCCCAAGTCAACCAGAGAAGCCAAAAGCAATTTGAACAACAGGTCCATGACTGAGGAGTATCTCATCAGTAAGTGTGTGCTGGATCTAAAGATTATGCAGACAATAATGCATGAGAACGATGATAGGCTGAGGAATATCGAGCAGCTATTAGATGAAGTTGAGATGAAACAGAAGGAGCAGGAAGAGCGCATGTCTTTATGGGCCACTTCAAGAGAGTTTACAGATGTCTACAACTTACCTCCGGCTGTGGGCCCTCCATCTGTAAACTATATTCCTCCTGTCCTACAGCTTTCAGGGGGTCAACAGCCAGATACCAGTGGCAAGTGCCCAACCCTACCAAGATTTCCAAGAATGGTAAGAGACTTTCAAGGGGGACATTTTGGCAAAAGATCCAGGAAAAGAAATGGTTATGGCTGGAAACCTTTCACCCAAGTCTCCGAAGTAAGCACTGGGAATCAGTCAGAGATGAGCCATCAGGTAACCTAAGTGGGAGGAAGGGGCGGCCTAAGCAGGAACCCAGTGCTGGGTTTGACATTGCCCGTAACCTGTGTGGAGGAGGGACTGACATATATATGCAACCGACTCATAGCAAGGTGCTCTTAGCTTTAGGAAATCAGTCCTCCATGATGGAATTTCAAGGTAGATACTCTCTGCCTCCCAGTCCAGACCCAACACACAGCCCATGTGCTTCTCTGTAAATTCGTATGTATCAAATTGATCCATATTAAATTGCTGTTTTATTAGTTAAAATGGTCAAGTATTAGGAATTTTGCATGGCTCAATTTACTGAATAAAGTATCTTCGATAGGTATTAATCTCCATTCTAAGTTGCTTATTGATTCATTCATTCACTCATTCAACAAGTTCCTGCAGAGCCAGAGGCTATCTAGACTCTGGGTTTTTTTTTTTTTTTTTTTGAGACAGAGTTTGTTGCCCAAGCTGGAGTGCAATGGCGTGATCTCGGCTCACCACAACCTCCACCTCCAGGGTTCAAGTGATTCTCTGCCTCAGTCTCCTGAGTAGCTGGGATTACAGGCTTGCACCACCATGCCCAGCTAATTTTTTGTATTTTTAGTAGATACGGGGTTTCTTCATGTTGGTCAGGCTGGTCTCAAACTCCTGACCTCAGGTGATCCGCCCGCCTCGGCCTCCCAAAGTGTTGGGATTATAGGCTTGAGCCATTGCACCTCGCCTGGACTCTGGGTTCTGATGATGAATAAGCCACAAACTCTGCCCATAAGTAGCTCAAATACCAGTTGGGGACTGAGGGACCTGGTGGGTCAAAGAAAACCCCTTAGAGGAGGTGAGCAGACACCATAGGAGCTGGCTGGGAGGTATAGCTTGCAGAGAGGCTCCTCCTTAAGGACAGGGCTGTTGTCTGACTCCTCCTGTATCCCAGCACCTAGCATGATGACCAGTACATAGAAGGAACTCAGTAAATAGTCAGTGAAGTAATGAGGGGATGAATGAATTAATGAATTTGAACAAGTTCACACTCAGCTGGTTGCCTCTTGAATTATAGAGTCTTAGAGTTGGAAGATCCCTTAGACATGGATTAGCCTGTCAGTTTACAGAGTGTGAC
>NC_045449.1:35455889-35462721 GCF_002776525.5 Piliocolobus tephrosceles
AGCCACCATGCCTGACCATATCACCCTTTTATTGCCTATACAGGGCAATAAATGTTTTTTTTTCTTTCTTTCTTTCTTTTTTTTTGAGACAGAGTTTCATTCTTGTTGCCCAGGCTGGAGTGCAGTGACGTGATCTTGGCTCACTGCAACCTCCGCCTCCTAGGTTCACGCCATTCACCTGCCTCAGCCTCCCGAGTAGCTGGGACTACAGGCACCTGCCACCATGCCCGACTAATTTTTTGTATTTTTAGTAGATATGGGGTTTCATCGTGGCTCGTCTTGAACTCCTGACCTTAGGTGATCCACCCACCTTGGCCTCCCAAAGTACTGGTGGGATCGTAGGCGTGAGCCACCACGCCCAGCCAACATATGTTTTTCAAGGCAGACTAGTATATCAATTTTAGGGTTCTTTTTTTGTATGGATAAATGGTAGCACTCATCCACAACTTTGAAGTCAGTTCTCCTGGAAAAAAAAACCAAACTTTTTATTCCTCCCCCTAGTGGTGATTGAGACTAATGACGAGTTTGCTGTTTCATGTTGGCAAATACATACATAAGGGAGAATGAAGGAAAATGTCCAGAGATTTTATTTATTTATTTTTTATATTTTTGTAGTGGAGTTTCACTCTTGTTCCCCAGGCTGGAGTGTAATGGCATGATCTCGGCTCACTGCAACCTCCGCCTCCCAGGTTCAAGTGATTCTCCTGCCTCTGCCTCCCAAGTGACTGGGATTACAGACATGCACCACCATGTCTGGGTAATTTTGTATTTGTTAGTAGAGACAGAGTTTCTCCATGTTGGTCAGGCTGGTCTCAAACTCGTGACCTCAGGTGATCCGCCTACCTCAGCCTCCCAAAGTATTACAGGCGTGAGCCACCGCATTCAGCCAGATATTTTAGATCAGTGTATTTTATTCCTATGAAGGGAATAATGAAGAACTACCTAGATAGCATCAGACTGTTTGGCACTTACACCACTTATAGAAGCAGCTGGAATGACATAGCCATTAGATGACAAAGAAAAACCTGTAGTTGTTGTGACTTCCGCTGCTTGGCACCCTCTTCCCTCAGAAGTACAAAAAACAGACCAAAGAAAAGTTTAACATTTTTCTACCTGTTCATCTAGTCTTTTTGTATGCTTAAAAAAAGTGACATTTATGATATGTGTAGGCAATTTTATATCCTGATTTTTCACTTTACATTAGAATGTAAGCATTACTCTATGTTATTAAAAAACAACAACGACAACAACCTGTAAACTTATTTTGAAATTGATGGGCTGAGCAAGGTGGCTCCCACCTGGAATCCCAGCACTTTGGGAGGCCAAGGCAGGCAGATCACTTGAGCCCAGGAATTGGAGACTACCCTGGGAAACATGGCAAAACACCATCTCTAGAAAAAATTAGCCAGGCATGGTGGTACGCAGCTGTAGACCCATACCCTCCCCTATTTGGGAGGCTGAGGTGGAAGGATCACCTGATCCTGGGGATGTCAAGGCTGCAGTACCGTGATTATGCCACTGCATTCCAGTTTGGGCGACAGAATGAGACTCTGTCTCAAACAACAACAAAAATAGTTGGATTTCACCTATGGTTGAATTTTAGGTTGCTTCATTCTTTATTCTGTTATAAATAGGGACACAGTTACTTGTAAATAATGCTTCGTTTTTGCATTTTGGATTATTTCCTCAGGATAGATTCTCAGAAGCGGAATTACTTGGTCAAAGGTTTTGAAGATTTTAAGGATTCTTTTTATTACCCCCCTTTTTAAGACAGGGTCTCACTGTGTCGCCCAGGCTTCCTTGCAGTGGCGCAATCTCAGTTCATGTTTTGTTTTGTTTTGTTTTGTTTTGTTTTGTTTTATTTTGACACAGAGTCTTGCTGTGTTGCCAGGCTGGAGTGCAGTGGCGCAAACTCCGCTCACTGCAACCTCCGCCTCCCGGGTTCAAGTGATTCTCCTGCCTCAGCCTCCTGAGTAGCTGGGATTACAGGCGTGCACCACCATGCCCAGCTAATTTTTGTATTTTTAGTAGAGACGAGATTTCACCATGTTGGCCAGAATGGTCTCAATCTCTTGACCTTGTGATTTGCCTGCCATGGCCTCCCAAAGTGCTGGGATTACAGGCGTGAGCCACCACGCCCGGCCAATCTCATTTCACTTTACGGGGCCAATGTGGGAGGGTCGCTTGAAGTCTGGGAGTCTGAGACCACCCTGGGCAACAAACATAGTGTGACTTCATCCCTACCAAAAATACAAAAATTAGCTGGCTGTGGTGGCAGGTGCCCATGGTCCCAGCTACTTGGGAGGCTGAGGTGGGAGGATCTCTGGAGCCCGGGAAGTTGAGCCTGTAGTGATCTGTGATTGTGCCACTGCACTCCGGCCTAGGTGACAGAGTCAGACCCTGTCTCTGAAAAAAATTTATTTTTTAAAAAGGAAGCTAATCAGATCTGCCCTCTCTAATTCAGCAGTCTCTCTGCTTTCTGGTCCAGCTAGGGAATAGGACATTCTGGATAACAGGGAATTCATATGTGTGCCGCAGAGCACACACTCTTTTTTCTTTTTTTTTGTTTATTGAGACGAGTCTCGCACTGTCACCCAAGCTGGATTGCAGTAGCCTGATCTTGGCTCAGTGCAACCTCTGCCTCCTGGGTTCAAGAGATTCTCCTGCCTCAGCCTCCTGAGTAGCTGGGATTATAGGCACTCGCCACTACACCCAGCGTGTTTTTTTTTGTTTGTTTGTTTTTGTTTTTTGTATTTTTGTATTTTTAGTAGAGACGGGGATTTCACCATGTTGGCCAGGCTAGTCTTGAACTCCTGACCTCGTGATTCACCTGCCTTGGTCTCCCAAAGTGCTGGGATTACAGATATAAACCACTGCACCCAGCCTACACTTTTTTTTCTTTGGAGATAGAGTCTTGCTCTGTTACCTAGGCTGGAGTGTGGTGGTGTGATCTGAGCTCACTGCAACCTCTGCCTCCCGATTTCAAGCAATTCTCATGCCTCAGCCACCTAAGTAGTTGGTATTACAGGCATGCACCACCATGCCCAGCTAATTTTTGTTTTTGTAGTATAGAGTTTTCCCCACGTTGGCCAGGCTCACCTCAACTCCTGGCCTCCGCCTACCCTGGCCTCCCAAAGTGCTGGGATTACAGGCCTGAGCTACCACGCCCAGCCAGATCATGTGTTTTTGAAAAGTTAATTGAATAGATGATAAAAGGTACATGTTCATGAGATATTTATAAACTTTATTTTTTTTCTGGAGACAGGGTTTCATTATGTTTCACAAGCTGGCCTTGACCTCCTGGGCTCAAGTAATCCTCCTGCCTCAGCCTCCCAAATGGCTGAGACTATAGACCTGAGCCACCATGCCTGGCTAGTTATGGGATATTTAGAGGAAAAAAAGACTCCCTTATGTTGCAAATGAGGAAGCCTTGGCCTGGACAGATTGATGTTTGCCAATTGCCAAAGTCAGATAGTAACCTAGTGCTAGGTCAGGTTCTAGAATTCAGTAGGACTAGATTGAAGGTTTCTGAATGTTCTTCAGGATCTCTGATGCCTTAAGACTGTTTTTAACAAATGTTAGGCCGGGCATGGTGGCTCACACCTGTAATCCTAGCACTTTGGGAGGCCGGGGTGGGTGGATCACTCGAGATAAGGAGTTCAAGACCAGCCTGGGCAACATGATTTTCTACTAAAAATACAAAAATTAGTCAGGCATGGTGGTGTGCATGTGTAATTCCAGCTACTTGGGAAGCTGAGGCATGAGAATCGCTTGAACCCAGAAGGCGGAGGTTGCAGTGAGCCGAGGTCGCACCACTGCACTCCTGGGCAACAGACTGAGACTCTGTCTCAACAACTACAGATGTTGATTGTGTTGTCACAGATATGAAGGTGGGCCTGTTACCAGAGAATTCTGATGGAAGGGCAGGAGCAGAACCCTCACCTGAACCATCATCTGTGATTTGTGGCATTTGCAGGGGAGGCTCTGCAACAGCCCAGGGATTGTCTTGTGAAACTGTGCTTCAACTGTGGGTTTCTTCTTCCTCTGAAAATCTCCCAAGAGCACTTTTGTAATCACGAAATCTAAACTTAGAAACTAAAAATACTCTTAGAGACCTTATAGCTCAGTCCTTTCATTTCTTAGCCGAGGAAAACCTAGAGAGTCCACTGCCCAAGCCAAAGCCACACAGTTTAATAGTGCACTCTTCACTCTGTCAAGCCACCGGCAGGGACCTTCTGCGTCACCCAACTCTCACTGGGATTTTACCAGGTAAGGATCCTTGCAGGCTGGAAACTGGTGGTGGGGCAGGGATGGGGGCGGGTTCTGGCACCCTCTGCTGGTGCAAAGGGGTCAGTGCAACTCTAGGAATGGCTCGGAGAGTAGGGAACAGGTCCCCTGGATGGGCTGGTGGGCTTTCAGTTCTGTCGGGAACTTGAGCAAACTGATGTGTTTGTGTCCACCCTGTTCCCCCTACCTCCAAAAAACCCATGCAATTCAGGATGAGTGTGGATCCTGTTTCTTCTGAAATCTATAATGCAGAGTCCAGAAATAAAGATGATGGAGAGGTACACTTAAAATGGAAAAGTGAGTATAAAGTCATGGGTTTTGTTAGACAAAATGAAATTTAAAGTATGTTTCTAATGTGGTTGATATTTCTAAGTATACAACCTGTGTTGCACATTTAGAACCGTAGCAATGTCCTTCTGAATTTTTTTTCTTTTATTATATTTCATTTTAAAAGCAGGGCCCTTCTGACTATAG
The DNA here is from genome assembly GCF_002776525.5 of Piliocolobus tephrosceles. Taxonomy (NCBI): domain Eukaryota; kingdom Metazoa; phylum Chordata; class Mammalia; order Primates; family Cercopithecidae; genus Piliocolobus; species Piliocolobus tephrosceles. Next base: position 35,460,651 of record NC_045449.1, read on the forward strand.
ACTTCAGACAGGAAATGCTTTTTTTTTAAATTTCTAGACTTTATAGGAAATATTCCTATTATGTAAATGTATATTGTATAAGAAATGTAGTAAAACAGTACATAATACAATAAGTCCTCACTTAATGCTGTTAATAGGAAACAACAATGACTTTAAGCAAACTACGACTTTAAGCAAAATGATGTATAACAAAACCAAATTTACCATGGGCTAATTGATATAAACAAGAGTTAAGTTCCTACAGCATATTTCTGGTCACAAATACATCACCATACTTCTAAATAAAGACCAGAACACTTCTAATATTAAACATTGAAATAAATGTGAGCTATGTACACATTTAAGAGAGATTAATAAAAACAGGTAAGATAAGTAATTACCCATTTATTCTAGTTCAGGGTCACAGGTGGCTGGAACCTATCCTGGCAACTCAGGGTACAAGGAGGGAACCAGCCCTAGACAGACACCATTCCATTGCAGACTGTACTCACACACTCCCACTCACACAGACTGGGGCCATTTCGACACACTAGTTCACCTAATGTGCACATCTTTGGGATGTGGGAGGAAACTGGACTACCTGGAAAAAACTCATGCAGATATAGGGAGAATACTCAGGTGCCACACAGACAGTGGCCTCAGCTGGGAATTTTTTTTTTTTTTCTCATCAGAGTTACAATGAAACAATATTGAACAAAATGACATTATTTGAGGAACTGCTACATAGATATTTACTGTATAGCATTATTAAAGTGGAGAGTACGCAATGTCACTCTCATATCCTGTGGGCATTATCCTTTGTATCAGTGTTCTCTTATAGGCTTAAAGGATATAATGTCTATTTTTAATACTAGTCGTAAGTGACATTAGCAGAAGTGTTCCACAACTTTTGAAATGAAAACATGCATATATGTATGCACTCCAAAAATATGAGCTCGGTGTAGTCTGGAAAGACTAGACAAACTCAAATAGAATCCTTTCTATTATTACACACTGGGAACTTTAGATGTCGTATTTCCTGTTAAAACTTCACAGGAAGAGGGTCTATCTGTAAGTTTTTTGCTGCCTTTCACCCTGGAAGTCAACAACAAGGGTTGACTTTCTCTCTGAAATTCCCTTCTCTCTGTCATCAGTTCTCCCCTCACCTCCCATTCAAGCCAAACAGGGCAAGCTAAGGATGATACAACTGTAAAAAGGCAATTATTGTTACAGTATGAGTTATAATAGTATTGTGTATTTCTTTTAGATGAAAGCCTGTGTTTCCAGTGTTTACAGTGATGTTTTAAATGCTGTTTTCTCTTGTGCCCAGTGGAGGTGAAAGAAATGGCAGAGAAAGCAGCTACTGGACAGCTCACAGTATCTCCTTGGCATCCTCAGAGTAGTTTGACTTTAGAGAGCGAGGCTGAAAATGAGCCCGATGCCCCGCTGCAGCCTCCCATTGGGAGCCCTGAAAACACAGATTGGCAGCAAGTTATTGAGTATCATAGGGAAAATGATGAGCCCAGAGGAAATGCCAAGTTTGACAACACGGGCAACAATGACTGTGACAGTGACCAGCATGACAGACAGCCCAGGCCTGGAAGCTTCACCAGTAAGTTCACTTGCAGGAATCAGGATAGGTGAACTCAATCAAGTGTCAGTTGGGCGAGGTGGCTCAGCCTGTAATTCCAGCACTTTGGGAGGTGAGTCGAGCAGATCACTTGAGCCCAAGAATTTGGGACCAGCCTGGTCAACATGATGAAACCTGGTCTCTACAAAAAAAAAAAAAAAATTAGCTGGGCATGGTGGCACACGCCTGTAGTTCCAGGTACCCAGGAGGCTGAGGTGGGAAGATCACTTGGACCTGAGAGGCGGAGGTTGCAGTGAGCTGTGATCGCGCCACTGCACTCCAGCTTGGGTGACAGTGAGACCCTGTCTCAAAATAAAAATAAGAAAAAGGCCGGGCGCGGTGGCTCAAGCCTGTAATCCCAGCACTTTGGGAGGCCGAGACGGGCGGATCACAAGGTCAGGAGATCGAGGCCATCCTGACTATCACGGTGAAACCCCGCCTCTACTAAAAATACAAAAAAAA
>NC_045449.1:35462821-35500818 GCF_002776525.5 Piliocolobus tephrosceles
TTTTTTGGTTTGGAACTCTCTACTTTCCTACTTTTCTGGAAACCTTGAATTCCAGGGGAAGGCAGTATAGCCCTGTATCTCATTGCATTTCCCACAGGCAAACAGATCCAGACACTGATCAGTTTTTATATTACTGAAACAGGCCCCTTTGTCCAAAGGAAGTAAAATAATCACGTACTGACCCTGGTTTTGGCAAGGAATTGAGCTCTTTACCTGGGGATAGAGGTGGGCCACCACTGCCTACTGCCTATGTCTCTGCATTGTATTCTAAGCTGGAAATAAATTCTCTCAGAATTTATTTAGAATGTATTCTAAGCTGGCATTAAATTTTCCCTCCAGAGAGTCTATGCTGGAGGAATCTAGAGACACATGATATTTATTGTCATTGGTTTATAGATTTACAGGTTAAAAAAAATGAAGGCCATATATTTTCAGTTGATAATTTGCTTACAATCAGGGCATGGGATATTGTTTCACAGTTGTTTATAAGTTAAAGAAAGATACATCTGGCCAGGCGCGGTGGCTCACGCCTGTAATCCCAACACTTTGGGAGGCTGAGACGGGCGGATCACAGGGTCAGGAGATCGAGACCATCCTGGCTAATATGGTGAAACCCCATCTCTACTAAAAATACAAAAATTAGCCCGGAACGGTGGCGGGTGCCCGTAGTCCCAGCTATATGGGAGGCTGAGACAGGAGAATGTCATGAACCCGAGAGGCTGAGCTTGCAGTGAGTGGAGATTGCGCCACTGCACTCCAGGCTGGGTGACAGAGCAAGACTCTGTCTCAAAAAAAAAAAAAAAAAGAAGATACATCTAAAATTGTCATTTGTCTTAGGCAGAAAATCTATTGACTTGGGTATTATTTGTATTTAGAATCTGTTTATTGTCAAGCATCACTCGCGAATGGGTGGGCAGATGATCCAGGGCTGCATTTTGGGGTCAGGCTAAACTAACAGTCTCTACTCTCTGGACTGAACCTAAGGTATGGGACATGGCCACTCTTAGCAGAATATGTATTCATCTCTTCTCTCATGCCACCTTTATGCTCTTCCATGTTGTCTGAATATCACTGAATAACTTTGGCCCTGACTGTGTTACAATCATTAGGTATCAGGCACCCATCTCCCAGACAAAAGGAGCAACCAGAGTATAGTGAAGCCTTTCAAGCAAGTTCTGACGCATTAGTGACTGTTGAGAAATCTTACAGTGTAAGTAATACTGCCTGGAAAGCCAAGTTGAACCCAAGGATCTAATAAGATAGATCTGAGTTGTTATGTGTTATGACACCAAAATAATATCTATAGTAGTTATTTTTGGCTGGAGCATGTGCCTTCCTGTCACTGACATGAATAAAATAATCTTTCCTCCTGTCTGATACTTTTTAAAAAGTCAGTTCAACTCAGTGAATTGTGTATCCTGGAGATTGGGAGAGTACAGAAAAGTGTCAGATTCAGCTTTTGCACGTGAGTTTCTGGTATAGTTGGGTAAACAAAACTGGAGCAAAGCTCCTTCCCCAGCAGATGACTGAGGTCAGTTAGGAGTAGGAAAAGCAAGGGCAGGGTTGCTATGAGAGTACCTTCACCTGGAATATCCTCTAAGGGCCAAACTCAGCTCCCAGCTCAGTGGAAGTGATGTGTGTGTGCCTGACAACTGCGCCTCAGCAGGATCCGTTTGCATTTCCACTGCAGTTACAGCCTTGCTTCAGGGCTTTAACACACTCTAGGCCATAGTGCAGCCAGACTAAGAAACCAAAATTTTTTTATTGTCATTGACATGGGATCGCAATCATTTAAAGAATATAGACAGCAATTGAGAATGATACAATATATGAATACCATAGTGATAAAATGTAAGGTCTTTTGACCTATTACATTTAATCATGGCATACGAACCATTCCTAAGATCAGCTTATTCTTTCTCTGACTTGAGGGCTGGAAGAACAGTCATATTAAGCATAGCTGGAGAAGCAGGCCTAGGCAGAAAAGTGGGGAATGTCTGCAGGAGGCCAGGACTCAAATTCAGTTTGATGAGAGGTAAAGAGGAGCAATTGTTAAGTGCACAGGAAGGGAAGCATGTGGCAAAAAGCCATGTCCGAGGAAATTAGTCACAACATCTCTGCCAAGAGATCACTGAAGGTTGGGTGTAGTGGCTCACACCTGTAATTCCAGCACATTGGGAGGCTGAAGCAGGAGGATCGCTTAAAGCTGGGAGGTCAAGACCAGGCTAGGCACCATAATATGACCCTGCCTACAAAAATGTAAAACTCAGCTTAGCACAGTGGCTCACTCCTGTAATCCCAGCACTTTGGGAGGCCAAGGTGGGCAGATTGCTTGAGTCCAGGAGTTCGAGACCAGCCTTGGCAACATGGCGAGACCCCATCTCTACCAAAGATAAAAAGGTTAGTTGGATGTGGTGCATGCCTGTAGTCCCAGCTACTTGGAAGGCTGAAGTGGGAGGATCACCTGAGCTTGGGGAGGTTGAGGCTGCAGTGAGCCATGATCACACCACTGCATTCCAGCCTAGGGGACAGAGTGAGACCCTGTCTAAATAAAATAAAATAAAAATTGGCCAGGCATGATAGTGTGCACGTGTAGTCTCAGCTACTCGGGAGGCTGAGGCAGGAGGATCACTTGAGCCTAGGAGTTCGAGGCTGCAGCGAGCTGTCATTGCGCCACTGTATTCCAGCCTGGGTGACCAAATGAGTCCCTGTCTCAAAAAAAAAAAAAAAAAAAAAAGACTGAAGTGAGCCGTTTGTTTGGCCTTATGGTAATCAGGTCCTGAATATTGCAGAATAAGCAGGAAAAAAGGGGTGGAACAGAGATGCTAAAGAAATAAATTTGCAGGCAGGTCGCAGTGGCTCACCCCTATAATCCCAGCACTTTGGGAGGCCGAGGTGGGAGGATCATTTGAGATCAGGAGTTTGAGACCAGCCATGCCAACATGGTGAAACCCCATCTCTACTAAAAATACAAAAAGTAGCCAGGCGTGCTGGCGTACACCTGTAATCCCAGCTACTTGGCAGGCTGAGGCAGGAGAATCACTGGAACTCCAGAGGCGGAGGCTGCAGTGAGCTGAGATCATGCCACTGCACTCCAGCCTGGGTGACAGAGGAAGACTCTGTCTCAAAAAGGCACAGAAATTTGCAGGCTGGGCATGGTGGCTCACGCCTGTAATCCCAGCACTTTGGGAGGCTGAGGCAGGCAGATCACAAAGTCAGGAGTCCAAGACCAGCTTGGCTAACATAGTGAAACCCGTCTCTACTAAAAATACAAAAATTAGCCGGGCATGGTGGCACACACCTGTAGTCTTAGCTACCCAGGAGGCTGAAGCAGGAGAATCACTTGAACCTGGGAGGTGGAGGTTGCAGTGAGCCGAGATCGTGCCTGTGCACTCCAGCCTGAGTGACAGAGTGAGACTCCGTCTCAGAAAAATAAATAAACAAATAGAAATTTGCTGCTTTTTACTATTTTTTTTTTTTTATTATTGAGAGTACATTGCTGTTTTTAAAATGCTTCTTCATTTGCCTTTAACCTATAATACGCGAGAGACTCACAGGTTCTGAGTAGCCGCAGCCTGTTCATCTGTAAGATGATGCCAACACATGGGCTATGTCTCTGCCTATGAGGGATCAGGGTGTTTAAATTCAGTACTCAACTTGAGTTGACTAGGGCCTTTCTCCTTATTTAGAATATTAGAATAGGAAGGTCACCTCATCTCCACCCATTCTGCAGATGATGCTGCTGAGGCTCAGGATTAGCATTCCTTCATGCTACTCCAGGCGGTTCACAGCTGCTTTTCCCCACCAGGAAGGGAAGGCAGAGGCACATGCACAAAGAGGTAGGGAGAGTCAGCTCAGAGTGTCACACTGACTGCTGGGTAGTGTTAGGTAACCCCGTTGTTAACACTGCATCCAACTATAAAGGGATTTGGTTACAATGAACAGCAACTTAAAAGTGATTTCCTACATTATTAACAGCATCAGTCCATGCAATCAACTTGTTCACCAGAGTCTTCTGAGGACATAACAAATGAATTTTTAACTCCAGACGATGAATATTTTTACTCCTCGACTGCTCAAGAAAACTTAGCTCTAGAGGTAAAAAACGCAGTTCAGGGTAAAGTACATTTTCACCTTTCTCCATTGCCTTATTTCTTTTATTGAGAAAAATAGCTTACATATCAAAGTATATAATGTATACCAGGGTTTTTTATACCTTTTTTGGTGTCAGGAGTGTGATATGAACCTATGCGCTCATAGGTGTTTTGGAAAAACGTCTGAAAGATTTTTTATTTTTGAGAATGGGAGGTCATGTGCAGTTTCTCCCCAGATTTGGTTACTGCATTTATACAGCACTTTGTACTTTTTTTTCAAAACATTTATTTTTTAAAAAAATTTTTTGAGCGGCCGGGCACGGTGGCTCAAGCCTGTAATCCCAGCACTTTGGGAGGCTGAGACAGGCGGATCACAAGGTCAGAAGATTGAGACCATCCTGGCTAACACGGTGAAACCCTGTCTCTACTAAAAAAAATACAAAAACTAGCCGGGCGAGGTGGTGGGCGCCTGTAGTCCCAGCTCCTCGGGAGGCTGAGGCAGGAGAATGGCATAAACCCGGGAGGTGGAGCTTGCAGTGAGCTGAGATCCGGCCACTGCACTCCAGTCCGGGTGACAGAGCGAGACTCTGCCTCAAAAAAAAAAAATTTTTTTTGAGACAGAGTCTGGCTCCGTCATCCAGGCTGGAGTGCAGTGGTGTAATCTCGGCTCACTGCAACCTCTGCCTCCTGGGTTCAAGCGATTCTCCTGCCTCAGCCTCCTGAGTAGCTGGGATTACAGGTGTGCGCCATCACACCCAGCTAATTTTTGTATTTTTAGCAGAGATGGGGTTTCACCATGTTGGTCGGACTGGTCTTGAACTCCTGACCTTGTGATCCACCCGCCTTGGCCTCCCAAAATGCTGGGATTACAGGTGTGAGCCACCGTGCCTAGATCAAAACATTTTTATTCATGCTACCTAATTCATATATTCTTCCTATTGGGAAGGGACGAGGCTATCATTCCTGTCTCTGAGGAAGACTGGTGTTCTGCAGATGTACAGAATTAATTAACTCCAGCCTGACAAGCTTTAGTGATGGGAGAGCCAAGATTGAGGCAAGGGTTCAGCAACAAATATGAGACTGTCCAATATACCAAGTTTTCTTGGGAATCTGCCTAGCTTTTACAAGAACCTGCTGTATAGAGTATTTTCATTTCTAAAATGAATTTTGTTGGATTCTCTTATTTACTTATTTTCTACCCTACCTCCCTGCTAACCTGGCACCTTTTTGGGATCTTTTACCAATATGAAAGGTGGGGTGGAGTAAAAGGGAGGATTGTATGTGTCAATCACAGTATTTGCTGGTAAGAATTCTAGGATGCATCAAAGATATAGTTTCAGGCCAGGCACAGTAGCTCACGCCTGTAATCCCAGCACTTTGGGAGGCCAAGGTGGATGGATCGTGAGGTCAGAAGTTCAAGACCAGCCTGACCAAGATGGTGAAACCCCATCTCTACTAAAAATACAAAAATTAGCTGGGTGCAGTGGCAGGTGCCTGTATTCCCAGCTACTCGGGGGGAGGCTGAGACAGGAGAGTTGCTTGAACCCGGGGATCAGAGGTTGCAGTGAGCTGAGATTGTGCCACTGCACTCCAGCCTGGGTGACAGAGTGAGATTCCATCTCAAAATATATATATATAATTTCAGCTTGGTGTGGTGGCTCATGTCTATAATCACAACACTTTAGGAGGCTGAGGTGGGAGTATTGCTTGAGCTCAGGAGTTTGAGAACAGCTTGAGCAACATAGCAGGACCTTGTTTGAAAAAAAGGAAATGAAACATTACTAGTCCCCAAAAGACCCCTTGTGCTCCCATCCAGTCACTGCCTCTTCCAAAAGGAACCAGCGTTCCAACTTCTTACCTCACAGAGTAATTTCGCATACCAGGCCAGCTTTTAAACCTTATTTAGCTCTTTTGATAAAGCTCCCAAGAACCAAAACATCTTTGTTGGAAGATTGGGATGAACAGGGATAGTGATATAAGGTGGGGGAGTCACATAATTCCTCTTCACAATGGGAGGTGAGGGAGGACTTACTGAGGAGGGGACATATGGTACAAATAAGTACTTAATGTCTAGGAAGCAAGTTTGTACTTTTTCTATAAAGACGCAGGGATCTTATGAAGATTTTCAAGATTTAAGAACATCAAGAAATTATTGACCTTTTAATATGTCTGCCTCCAGTGAACCTCCTTTCTTTTGTTCATTTTTAGACCTCGAGTCCCATAGAAGAGGACTTCGAAGGAATACAAGGTGCATTTGCCCAACCTCAAGTCTCTGGTAATAAGCCCTTACAGAAGATTCCTTGAGAATCACTTCCTTTCACTTTCTTCTGTTGGATCACAGATGTTTAGCGCTGGGGGGATCCTGAGGGACAGCCTCGTCCAAACCTTTCATTGTATGGTTGAGAAAACCAAGGTTCAATGATTTCTCCTCAATAGAACAAATCCCTTGCTCCTCACCAACCTCATGACATCCATGTGTTGTATTATTTATACCTCCCCTTGCATTTTTATAGCATATGTTGTTGCAGTGACTGCTTTTTCCCCCTTTGGTCTCTCAAGCTTTCAGGCTCCTTGGTGTGCCACATAGCAAGTGCACAGTTATCTTTGCTAAGCTGACCTGGGGGATTTGCCCAAGCTACATAGCTAGTTTTTGACATAACAAAATTAGAACTAGGTTTCCATGTATTTCTTCTCCCCAGAAAGCAGTGTCACCAGCATTTTCCTTTGCTTGCTTAGCATCTTAGCAAAGAGTTAGTAACAGCTAACAATGCAGATTCAACTTAACATCTACCACTTGGGAGGCCTTGGGTTCTGTATAACTTAGCAGGGGCTTTCTATTAGGTGAGAAGGTAGCCTTGGATCCGTAGCCAGGGATATGTCACCAGACAGATATAAGTTAACTGTTGGCTTTATTACATTTTTAGAATTGTGTACTCTTGTTCTTTTAAGGTATGCACTCATCTATTTTAAAACTAGAGTTATCCACCTACCAACCTGTGTAACTATCCATGGTCATGTCTCAACCCTGTAAACCCAAAGAAGGTGGGGTTATGAACTTACTCGCTTCCTCCACTGCATACTCCAGCTTCCAACTGTAACCTTGTGTAGGCCCCTGCCAGAGTTGGAAGTGTTTTAAGAAGCTGTAAGCTTTTAGATGAACAGTTAAAGTCTCAGCATAATATGTATTGAAAGTCTCCAGAGCCTTGGGCCACCCACGTCTTCCTGCAGAGCCTCTTTTTTGGACCTGCCTTGTATGTGGCCACTTAACTTGTATTTGGAGGTGAGTTGAGTGGGACGGAAAAGTTTAGGGCAGACAGGTCAGATAACCAGAGTTAGTTTGATACAGACATCTAAAGTATGTGAAAAAGTCTCTGATTTCTACTCCATTCACTTCTTTCTGCTCCTCTCTACCCCCTTTTCCATCTAGTGCTCTGATGTATATCCCCTTCCACATCAGAGGATACAACAGGGGTGCAGGATGCAGCGTGCTAGGTTCCCAGCCCCATTCTGCCACTGACTTTTTCTGCATAAACTTCAGCAAGTCACTTCACCCCAGGGCCCCACTTTCGCCTGGTGTAAAGTAAAGGAGAGGGTCTGACTCTAAAGTCTCTAAGCTCTAAATGTTGCTTATTAGGAATTAGTTTATGCTTTCTGGATATTTATCATTTTAAAAGAGGGTCAGAGGAAGAGGAACCCCTAATGTCTCTCCACTGGTGGAGTTTCAGAGCTACTTGGTAGCTGTGAAAGGTGGCGTTGTTCTGGTGGGCCTTTTTAGTGTCTACCAGACCACCTGGACCTAAGGAATGGGATGGGGGTGGGGGAGTCATGGGCATTTGGAAACAGGGCTGGATGCTCCATCTGTCCCCTTCTTTATTAACTAGGACAGTACAGTGGTGGGAAGGAAAATGGATACTGGCCCTGCCTGCCTGGAGGTCTGCAAAGCAAAGGATGCTCCGTCTGCCCCCTTCTCTATAAGCTAGGACAGTACAGTGGTGGGAAGGAAAATGGATACTGGCCCCGCCTGCCTGGAGCAAAGCATCTTACTGAGAATTGGGGAGGAGTAACTTCAAATAACTTGATGCCAAGGAGAACAGAAGACTGTTGAATTAGCTCCTCAGTACTCAAGACTCCACCCCCGCCCCTACTCTTTAGGTGGTATTTTGGTGGCCAAGTGGCATAGTTCGGGACTGTTTAGTTAACAAACAGTTCTTGTTTTCAACGCCCCCTGGTGTCTGTTCACAGGAACCCGGTCAGTTTGCCTTCTTAAAAAGACAAAACAACATTTGTCTCCAGAAATAACTGTGGTTATAACTGAAAGGCCAGTAAATAACTTGATTGTACTCGGAGTGTCAGAATATAGTTCTGTGCTCTGAGCAAGGAAAATAAACTTTCAGAGCAAAAACCTCTTCTACAGCACTCAATCCAAACCCAATTAGGGCAGCACTTTGTTTATCCAGATTATTTCTAATTCTGGAGCAGACGAAGGGACATTCTAGGGAATGATGATAATAATTTGGGTTGACAAAGATCAGTAAAAAAAAAAATTACTTTATGCTTTCAGGTGAGGAAAAGTTCCAGATGAGAAAAATTCTTGGAAAGAACGCTGAGATTTTGCCCAGGTCTCAATTTCAACCTGTACGAAGGTATGGGCTGTTTTATCTTATGCGGTTTCAGACTCACAGATGTGGTGTTAAATGGTGATAATGCCTCGTGTTTATATATTGCTTGTCTTCAAATGTATTAGCTACTACCTTATCAAAGTTAGCTTTGGGCAGCTTAGCTTTGTTAGTACTTGTACAGTAGAATTTGAGGGGTAGAGTCATCACCTTTACTTAGATCCTGACTCTGACTTTGTGTTCATGTGACCTTGTCAAGGTTCTCAACCACTCTATTCTATTTTCCCATCTGTGAAGTAGGGATAAGAATCCTTACTGAGAATGTTGACAATAGGAACTTAAAGTAATAATATAACTCCTGGGCATTTATCCCAGAGAGATGAAAATTTACATTTACACAGAAATACATACGGGAACGTTTATAACAAATTTATCCATAATATCTCCACACTGGAAACCCAGATGTCCTTCACCAAGTAAATGATTAAACAGACTTTGGTACATCCATACCATTGAGTGCTACTCAGCAGTGAAAAGGAATAAACTATTGATACATGCAACAACTTGGCTAAATTTCCAGAGAATTATGCTGAGTAGGAAAAGCAATCCCAAAAAGTTATTTACTGTATGATTCCATTAATATAACATTCTTGAAATGAAAAAATTATAAAAATAAAGAACAAATGAGTGGTTGCCAGCGGTTAAGGAAGGGGTGGGGAAAGGAGGGAAGTAAGTATAGCTGTAAACCAGAAATATGAGGGTGGTAGAAATGTTCTGTATCTTGACTGTATCAATGTCAATATCCTGGTTGTGATACTGTCCTATAGATTTGCAAGATGTTACCATTGGGATAAAGTGGGTAAAGTGTATTTTTCTTTTTTTTTTTGAGATGAAGTTTCACTCTTGTTGCATGATCTCAGCTCACTGCAACCTCCACCTCCTGGGTTCAAGCGATTCTCCTGCCTCAGCCTCCCAAGTAGCTGGAATTATAGGTGCATGCCACCACACCCGGCTAATTTTGTATTTTTAGTAGAGATGGGGTTTCACCATGTTGGCCAGGCTGGCCTCAAACTCTTGACATCAGGTGATCCACCTGCCTCGGCCTCCCACAGTGTTGGGATTACAGGCGTGAGCCACCACATTCAGCCGGTAAAGTGTATTTCTTGCCTGTGAATCTACAATTACCTCAAAAGAAAAGTTTAAATTAAAAAATTCATAATTGATATAAAGTATCTGGCACAATAATTCAATTTATTTTCTTCTCTCTGGGCCTCAATTTCCTTAATTATAATTATTATAGCTAGTATTTCCTAAATATCTAGCATATGCCAGGCACTGTTTCATTGTCTAATTTAATCCACATAACAACCCTGTGAGGCACATACTATTGCCTCCATTTTGTCAATAAGGAAAGCAAAGTTCAGAGAGTTTAAATATTTTTTTCTAAGGTCACACAGCTAGTCAGTCAGGATAGACTAGATTATGCTATATATAGTAGACAACTCCCAAATTTTAGTGGTTTAAAACAAGTTCCTTCTTTGCTCCTGCTTCATTTCCATGGCTCATGGCTTGGCCAGGAATGTTCTGTGCTGTATTACCTTCTATCAGACTTAGGCTGAGGGAGGCCCCGTTTTTGTGCTTCCTTGATTGCTAAGGCAGGAAAAATGGAAAATGGTGAGTTGTGCACTGGCTGTTAAAGTTTCTGCCCAGAAGTGACTCATCGCTTTCACTCATATTTTATTGGTTAAAACAAATCCTGTGGTCATTTATGTAAATCAAGAGGGCCAAAAAGTGCTGTTCTATTATGTGCTTAGAAGGAGAAACAAACATTTTTGGGAACGGAATAAAGTCACAATTCAACCCCAAATCCATGATCTTTCATTTATATCATTGGTCTCACAGGATTTTTGCAAGGGTTAAAAATGTGAAGGTCAGGCACGGGGGCTCACGCCTGTAATCCCAGCACTTTGGGAGGCCAAGTCGGGTGGATCATCTGAGGTCAGGAGTTTGAGATCAGCCTGATCAACATGGAGAAACCCCATCTCTACTAAAAATACAAAAAATTAGCTGGGCTTAGTAGTGCATGCCTGTAATCCCAGCTACTTGGGAGGCTGAGGCAGGAGAATCGCTTGAACCCAGGAGGCGAAGGTTGCAGTGAGCCGAGATCGTGCCACTGCACTCCAGCCTGGGAAACAAGAGCGAGACTCCGTCTCAAAAAAAAAAAAAAAAAAAGTGAAAACATATGGAAGGATTTAGCATGGGATCTGCCTTATAGTTAATGTTCAGTGAGTACTGAAATTGAATCTTATTGGTTAAAGTAGAAACGGGTCAAGTTTATCTTCACTATTCTGGCCATTTTTTGGTACAAGCCTCTCTGGCCTCTCCTAGTACACTATACCAGGAAGCTTCTTACAGGTGCTAAGGCCTCGTGGCTGTGCCCCTTTGCTCCAATATCTCACTTCCCAGCAAAGTTCCTGTGCTCTGTTGATTTTTTCATGAACTTGCTCACGGTCGTATAGAGTCTTTAACTGATTTCAGAGCTGACCCTTAGAGAGTATTTATTCAATCTCTGGAGAGAAAATTGAGGCCCAGGCCCAGACACGTCAGAGAACTTACAGCTAGTAGTACAGCCAGAACCAGAACTCACACTTTTTTTTTTTTTTCCTTTGGAGACAGAGTCTCACTCTTGTTGCCCAGGCTGGAGTGCAATGGTGCGATCTCAGCTCACTGCAACCTCCGCCTCTCAGGTTCAAGCGATTCTCCTGCCTCAGCCTCCTGAGTAGCTGGAACTACAGGTGCATGCCACCACGCCCAGCTAATTTTTGTATTTTTAGTAGAGACGGGGTTTCATTGTGTTGGCTGGATGGTCTCAATCTCTTGACCTCGTGATCCACCTGCCTTGGTCTCCCAAAGTGCTGGGATTACAGGCATGAGCCACTGTGCCCAGCACAGAACTCATACTTTCTACTCCTGAGCTTAGTGCCCTTTCCTCTGTGTCTCACACTGGGCTGATCAACTGGTTCCTTGTACCAAGGTAGTGTACTTTGTTCACAGAGGGGATTTATGTAATTTTCTTTCTTTCTTTCTCACAGTACTGAAGATGAACAAGAAGAGACATCAAAAGAGTCACTAAAGGAACTGAAAGAGAAAGACATGTATGATCACCAAAGAGAGTGCCTAGGGATGCTTGTGTAAAGTCTTGGTTTTAAGGGAATAGTATATTCTTATTTGTAAGAATCTTTCCATTTTTATGTGTAGACTTAATATGAGTATGCTGCTGCTTTCACCAAAAAATTGTTATCAAATTGGTGATGTGATTTATAACTAATAGCAGCTTACATTCAAGGAAATGTAGTGACAATAATAATAGTAAGTTTACGCTTAAGGTAGATTAAGTCTATTTTCCACATAAATATCCTGGAAATATGGAATATTTCATCTATGTAAATAGTTTATTTTAAGCTGCTGATATGTTTAAAGTTACAATATCTGGCAAAGAAAGTCTCTATGGTGCCAGGTGTGGTGGCTCACACCTATAATCCCAGCACCTTGGGAGGCCAAGGCAGGCTGATCACCTGAGGTCAGGAGTTCGTGACCAGCCTAGCCAACATGGTGAAATCCCATCTCTACTAAAAATACTAAAATTAGCCAGGCGTGGTGGCACATACTTGTAGTCCCAGCTACCCGGGAGGCTGAGGCAGGAGAATCACTTGAACCCAGGAGGTGGAGGTTGCAGTGAGCCAAGATTGTGCCATTGCACTCCATCCTGAGTGACAAGAGCAAAACTCCGTCTCAAAAAAAAGAAAAAAAAAATCTCTGTGGTAATAAAGAATATTTTTTTAAAAAGTTACAATCTCTTTTAAATATGTTCTCTAATATTCTCTTTAAGATATATAAGATGTTCTAAGATATTCTCTAATTCTGGCCTATTGCCACATAAAAATTTTGCTAAGAATATACTTAAAAAATACCTGTCGGGAATATATTGTTTAATTTTTCTAGTCATCTTCTCATCGTTATTGTGTGCTCTTAATTCTTTAGATCACTGACAGACATTCAAGACCTGTCTAGTATCTCCTATGAACCAGACAGCTCTTTTAAGGAAGTTTCATGCAAAACACCCAAAATAAACCATGCACCTACCAGTGTCAGCACTCCACTCAGCCCAGGTAATCACAGGGAAAAGAAGCGTTTAGGGAGAAGAACTTAGGGCCCCAGCCCATTGGCTCTGGGAAGCCAAGCTGTGGGATCACAGCTGATGGCTGTGTTGTCACAGTGCAAAGGTTTTTCCTTAGGGCCAAAGCTGGGTAATCCCATTGTAAGCCAAGGGGGCAGGGTGATGGTGATGGTGATTATTGGGCAGCCGTTAGGAGGTTTTGGTTAGAACTGCTGTGGTAAAGCCATGCAAATACTAGGTCTCCTCTAAGCGCTACTGAATTTAGAACAAAAACATTGAGCTTTGTAGAGTTTGCAACTTAAAACAGTACCTTGTGCTTAAACTTTATGTAGTTCTTAAGTCCTGCAACCATATGCAACCAGCATCAAATATCCTGTCTTTAGTGGCCTTACTTCCAATATATTTGTGGTTTAAAAAATCTCCCTTTATTTTATTTTGATAAAGTTTAGAGGACAAGTTTAGAGACTATTATTTTTTACACCATGAGGAGCTGTGTCTCAGGTCAATGATTATTTCAGTAATTTTTTTTTTTTTTTTTTTTTAAAGACAGAGTCTCATTCTGTCGCCCAGGCTGGAGTGCAGTGGTGCAACCTCGGCTCACTGCAAGCTCCGCCTCCCGGGTTCACGTCATTCTTCTGCCTCAACCTCCTGAATAACTGGGACTACAGGCACCCGCCACCACACCTGGCTAATGTTTTTTTTGTTTGTTTGTTTGTTTTTTGTTTTTTTTTTGTTTTTTTTGAGACGGAGTCTTGCTCTGTCGCCCAGGCTGGAGTGCAGTGGCTGGATCTCAGCTCACTGCAAGCTCCGCCTCCCGGGTTCACGCCATTCTCCTGCCTCAGCCTCCCGAGTAGCTGGGACCACAGGCGCCGGCCACCTCGCCCGGCTAATTTTTGGTATTTTTAGTAGAGACGGGGTTTCACCGTATTAGCCAGGATGGTCTCAATCTCCTGACCTCATGATCTGCCCCCTTTGGCCTCCCAAAGTGCTGGGATTACAGGCGTGAGCCACCGCACCTGGACTTATTTTAGTTATTAGCAATTTGGAAAATCCTTAGTATAGGTATAGGTTTGTGGGTTTGGATGTTTTCTTTTGTTTGTTTGTTTTTTTAATATAAAGGATTCATTTCTGCACATCATATTGGGGCAGAAAAAAAAAGCGAAGGGAAAAAGGGAAAAAAGAAATAATATAAAGGATTCAGACAGTAACCTCCAGCTTTTCTCCAACAGGGTCAGTTTCTTCAGCTGCCAGTCAGTATAAAGACTGCATTGAAAATATCACATTTCAGGTTAAGACAGAGTCTGCCTCTTGCTGGAACAGTCAAGAATTTATTCAGACTTTGTCTGATGAATTTATAAGTGTCCGAGAGAGAGTAAATAAACTGGATTCTCTCCTTACTGCCTCTGAAACTTGCCCTCCAAGACTGCCTGGTCTTGTAAGTATATCAATTCCATGTTACAAACTCATGGAGTCAGCCCAAAGAGCCAGTGACCCAAACTGCCAAGATTTCTCCAAATTCATTAAGAAGGCAAGAAATAAGCTGGGTCCTCTCCTGGCTTCCCTGGGACTCCTCTCTTGAGTCTGTATTATGGGAGGCTTAAGTTTTGCTTCCTCCTTAAAGCCTCTCCTGGTTACTTCCCTGAGAGTTTTGATCGATCTCTACTGTTTCCTGAACTCCTGAACTAATAACCTGCAGGAAAAACACTTAATGGTATACTGCCTTCTTCTCCTCTTCTACTTCTTCCTCCTTTTTTTTTTTTTTTTTTTTTCTTTTCCTCTCCCTTTCTCATATGTGTAGCCTTTTCAGGAAAACTACAAGTTCTGGCCAGGCACGGTGGCTCAAGCCTATAATCCCAGCACTCTGGGAGACCGAGGCAGGCAGATCACTTGATTTCACGAGTTTGAGACCAGCCTGGGCAACATGACGAAACCCTATCTCTACGAAAGATACAGAGAATTAGCCGGGACATGGTGCCATGTGCCTGTAGTTTCAGCTATACAGGAGACTGAGGTGGGAGGATTACCTGAGCCCAGGAGGTCGAGGTTGCAGTGAACTGTGATTGCACCACTACACTCCAGCCTGGGCGACAGAGTGAGACCCTGTCTCAAAAAAAGACAGACAGACAGAAAGAGAGAGAGAGAGAGAGAGAGAGAGGGAGGGAGGGAGGGAAAAGAAAGAAAAGTACAAGTTCCTTTATGAAAAATTGTCAACTTTTTTGGCATTTGGCTCAAAAAAGGTCTCACTTTGAAGTAGGGAAATGACAAGGAATTTTATGTGTTCATTTAACAAACCATTAATTGGGGAGATTCTAAGTGCTGGGCACCATGTCAGGCCCTCTTCAAGGCATCCCAGTGTCAATAAGACATAATCCCTACCTCTAAGGAACTCACTGTCTAGTGAGAAAGACAGGGCTGATGTAACACAGCAGTAAGTACTGAGTGCTGAGGAGGCAGTCAGGGATAAGAAGGCTTCCCAGGCCGGATGTGGTGGCTCACACCTGTAATCCCACCACTTTGGGAGGCTGAAGTGGGTGGATCATTTGAGGTCAGGAGTTTGAGACCAGCCTGGCCAACATGGTGAAACCCCGTCTCTACTAAAAATACAAAAAAAAATTGGCTGGGCATGGTGGTACACACCTGTAATCCCAGCTACTTGGGAGGCTGAGGCAGGAGAATTGCATGAACCTGGGAGGCAAAGGTTGCAGTGAGCTGAGATTGTGCCACTGCACTCCAGCCTGGGCAACAGAGTGAGACTCCATCTCAAAAAAAAAAAAGAAGGCTTCCCAGAGAAGGTGACATGTGAGTGAGTTTGACTTAATCAACAAAACAATTGGAAATGACTGAGCTGCATATGCCTTTTTAGCTCAACACACATGACAGTTACCATGTTTATCTCTTACTTATAGAAAAGATTGTCTTCATTTATTGGGACTGGATCCTCAAGCCTTGTTAAGGCATGTGACTCATCACCACCCCATGACACCCAGAGAAGGAGCCTGCCTAAAGGTACCCTGTGTTTAATATCAAAATAGAAGTTTATAATCAAGGAGGCTTAAATTGATGCTTATCAATCTTTGATGCCACATTAGGTTCAGACAGAAATGCTGTTTTCCCCATGATTATAAAAGTAAAACACACTCATTGTAGAAAAGTTGGAGAATAAATAAAAGCTTAAAAAAGAAGGTGACTACACTTTTTTAACCTCATGTACTTTTTTTTGCATATCTTTTAAATATTTTTATAAATATATAATAATGTGTTTTAGCATAGTGAGATCATATTGTATATCAGTTCTGGACTGCTTTATTCCCTTGATGTATTTTGAGGCTTTTCCCTTGTTATTAAAAATTGTTCATAAATATATGTAGTAGTTATAGTCCATTCTACTTGTTGCTTAACCATTTTCTTATGTGTAAGATTTATATCATTTTCCACTTTTTGCTCTTTGTACTCAATTTTTTATCTGTACCTCTGATCCTTTCCTTAGGATAGATTCTTAGAAGACAGTTTCCAAATCACGAGGTCTGAGAATATTAGCAGTCTTGAGGCATATTACCTTTATTACTTTAATTTTAACGTCTTCTGTCTTTGGTATAACTCTTGGAATTTCCCTCAGGGGGATAGAGATTTTGTAAATTATGTTGCAGTATTTTGGTTAATGTTATAATTGAGCACTTGGGGCAAGACCCAAAGTATGATTGCCTCTAAATCCCCTGGACTAATAATATTTAGTTAAAGGCCTCCTACTTTGTGCTTTTGTTCATTTTGGCTGGTCCAGAACCTCTGTATTCCTCCAGCAGCCCTGGTCCAGATTGAGCCACTTAGTAAGAATTTGTACCTTACCTCCTCCAAATATCCTTAGGAAGGGAGGGGTATAGATCAAGCAGCACCAGGGTAAGGGCTGATGTAGGAAAGGAAAGGGATTGGGGTAAAAGTGGGGAGTAAAGACCATTCACATGTTAGGAGGTCTCTACTGGAACTATTATGTAAGAGGTTTCCTTCCTCCTTAGTTTGTTTCGTCAGTGAGAAAAATCCTCAGTCAAGTCTGTGTGAGAGCCTAGAAGAATTCAGTTCAGGTCCAGAGAGGTCTAAAGACATTTTCCCTTTTGCCTTTTTTAAGAACCAGTAGAAGCCTTCTCACAGCATCACATTGATGAGCTGCCGCCACCATCTCAGGAGCTACTTGATGAAATTGGTAAGAGACGTTCAACACAGAATATACTTCTCGGCCCTGTTAGTTATGTCACTGACCACAATATGGTGTCTTTGTCTCAAGTATGAACACTAGTATCAAAGGCTCTGTGACGGCCTGGTTGAATATAGGAAGGGGCAGTTTTCCAAAATTTGGGAAGGGGCAATTTTCCAATAAAATGAGCCACAGCCTGGCCAGGATGATTGGCTTGTATCAGTTTTCATTTTGTTACTTAAAGGACTTTTGTTGATGAATCTAAGGGGAAATAACATTCAAGGGGTTTATTATGATGAATTTCTTTTATTAAAGGAGTTCTTATCTCCTTTTCAGACCAAACCAGCCATTCCTTTGAGGCCTGAGGTCTGGCTGCCCAGGCCAAGACACCTGTGCTTTCAGTTTTGCCATTAGCTGTAGGTATTAAAGGTATTGAAATTGTGAATAAATCCCCTTCCTAAGAACAGGGAAGTCAGTGGCACAAAACTTAAAGATACCAGAATTTTCAGGCAGAGACTGAGCAGTACCAACCAAATATTTTTTGCAGCTGATTGGCTGGCCCTGTCCAGCTGGTCTGATGCTGAAAGTAAATGTTGCATGGTTATGGAAACTGGGGGCAGGTGGTCTGTTTTCCTAGGAAAGACCTGACTGCTCCTTTTTGACAGCCTGGCCAACCAGCCAGAAAATGCATCTCATCAGACTCTGGATAGTCCAGTTCTTGTTATGGGACCTATAGAGAATTTCCTGAGGGGCACCCCTTGGTTTTCAGGGTCTCTGAGGTTTTGTGTTTCATAAAGGAGGAGATAAATCAGAATTTTCAGGTCTGACTCAGTGGACAGCTCTCTCCAGGCTTATTGTCATAACCCTTAGCTCCTGTCCCTTGGCCTGATGAACGTGGGTGGAGCCAGTCAGTGCTGTCAGACCTTCCTTGGTTTCTTTCTTTTTCCATGGTCATAGGACCTTTCTTGCTTCACTTTACCCCTCCCCCAGTGCCACAGTGTTGTAGAGTCACAGGGTTGTTGGGTCAGGCTCTTAGAGCCCACACTCCCACCCTTGCTTTCCATATCTGGGATTCCCCAGGCAGTCCTTCTAAATTCCTCCTTTCCAGTTGCTCTCCTTAAAATAACAGAACTGCTGAAAGTGGAGGTCACTCCACACGTCTTCTGCTCAGGTAGATTCTTAGTAGCATTTGTTCTTGGTCGTGGTTTAAGGCAGTATTGTAGGCTCCTTTGCAGTTTGACCATAGCTGATACTTTTTCTCTGGATCCTGCTGTCTTCCCTCTATAGTTGCTGTGTAAACCTTCCATTCACCTCCTCCATTTCAGCAGCTGTGTTACCAGACTTTGTCATGGACTCTGGCCTCATGGTGCTGCTGCACCCCAGCACAGTCTGCAGAAGCCTTCCCTCATTTCACTTATGGGAATTATCTGGGCCTCATTTAGCTTATGGGTTTCTAGGTCATGTCTGCACTTTGAGATGGGTCGGTAATTTTGCAGAAAGACAAAGGGCAGAGGGCACTTGAGTAGTTTCTTCTGATAATGGGCTTGCCTGCCCAATTACTATATATCATCACTCTGTTGTTTCCCCTAAAGAGACATTTGGGAAGTTACTGGAACTCTCAACTGCTATTTTGGAGGTCTCACATCCAAAGCTCTAGGCTCCTGACAGGTGCATAAAGTGGAAGGTTCTTTGGAACTAGGATACAGATGATCGTTTAAGATCTGCACTACTTTTAACAAGGACAAAAATTGATTTTTAAAATTTCAAATTATATTAAATGATCTTATGGCGACCCTTGACACCCATGGCTGCCAGGTAGGGCTGCTTCCTGCACTGCAGGAAGGGAGAAGACCTGCACCAGCACAGAAGAGGACCATGCCAACGAGCTCAGGGTGGCTTGTCTATACTGCCTCCCAGCTTGCTCTGCTTTGCAGAGCACTTTGAGGATAAAGCAGCATACTGAGTTAGCAGATGCTTGTCTTAGTCTAGTGAGTATTGCTTGCTTTGCCTTGCCTTGCCTTTTTCCTTTCCTTTCCTTTCCTTTTTCCTTTCCTTTGACAGGGTTTCACTCTTGTTGCCCAGACTAGAGTGCAATGGAGCGATCTCAGCTCACTGCAACCTTCACCTCCAGGGTTCAAGCAATTCTCCTGCCTCAGCCTCCCGAGTAGCTGGGATTACAGGCATGAGCCACCACGCCCGGCTAATGTTTTGTATTTTTAGTAGAGATGGGGTTCACCATGTTGGTCAGACTGATCTCAAACTCCTGACCTCAGGTGATCCACCTACCTCAGCCTCCCAAAGTGCTGGGATTACAGGTGTGAGCCACTGCTCCTGGCCAGGCTGTGTATTTCTTTAGGAACTGGAAATGATGGATATTCTTTGCTTTCCATCTTTTCTGTTTCTTTTCTTTTCTTTTTTTTGAGACAGAGTTTTACCCTGTTGCCCCGGCTGGAATGCAGTGGCATCATCTCAGCTCACTGCAACCTCTGCCTCCTGGGTTCAAGCAATTCTTGTGCCTCAGCCTCCTGAGTAGCTGGGATTACAGATGTGTGCCACCATGCCTGACTAATTTTTGTGTTTTTAGTAGAGACGGGGTTTCACTGTGTTGGCCAGGCTGGTCTCGAACTCCTGACCTCAAGTGATCCACCTGCCTCGGCCTCCCAAAATGCTGGGATTACAGGCATGAGCCATCATGCTCAGCCTGCCTTCTGTCTTTTCATAAACCAGGTAAAAAATATGAAATATAGGCGAATAGAGATGGGAAAACATTTAGATTGTTTTGATGTTACTTTTTGAGAGACTATAAAATAGAGATTAAGAGCATAAACCTTAGAGCTAGACTGCCTGGATTCAGTTCCCAATTTTGCCACTTACTGTCTGTGTGATTTTTAGGTAAGTTCCTTAACCTGAATTTCCTCATCTGCTAAATACTAGTAACAATAACACAGTCTATCTCAGAGGGTTGTTGTGAAGATTAATTGTGAACATTCATCCTGAATTAATGTACGTGAGTGCTTAAAAACAGAACCTGACACCTAGGGTTCTGCAAGTGTTATGTATGATCATCATCATTTCTATTTTGACTGTTGTGTGGGATTTTGTCATGCTTGAAGAATTCCTTTCAAACCTGGAATGCCCTAAAGCAGTGGTTCTCAAATTTTATCAGGCATCAGAATCACGTGAAGGGCTAGTTAAAACACACATTGCTAGACCCCCAGAGTTGCTGATTCAGCAGGTCTGAGATGAGGCCTGAGAATGAGAATTCCTAACAAGTTTCCAGGTTATGTTAATACTGCTAGTCTAAGGATCACCCTTCGAGAACCACTGCTCTAGAGAATGGCAGGACATGCAAGGGAGGAAGTGTTTCCTTTGCCTTTTGTGTTGTGACAGAGCTCTTGAAACAGCAGCAGGGCTCATCCACGGTGTTGCATGAGAACACAGCAAGTGATGCAGGAGGCACTGCAAATGGTAAGTGAACTACCTAGATCCTTTTCATCAGGTTCTTGTAACGCTGTCCTTGGCAACACAGTGGTACATATAGGTAAGTGTGACCTTGAGGTCAGGCACAACTCCACCTCAAGTCTGACTTTGTAGTTACTTGTATGGCAAGCTGTTTTACTGTTTCTGAGCCTCAGTTGTCTTAATCTGTAAAATGGGGACAATAATTTCTGTCTCATGAAGTACATATTAGCTCCATGTGCAGAGCCATGTACAAGTACTAACATTTTCAAATACTTAGCAAATGTTAGTCCTCTTCCCTTTATAGGACTGCTGGCAGGATGGAATGAGATAGCATATGTAAAATGCTTGGCATACATTAAAGGGTACATCCCTTCCCCACCCAAATTCCTTTCCTGGAACTCCAACTTAGAAACATCTAACAAGTGGAGAACAAGATGGTCCCCAAAGTAAATTTGTGCATTTTGTTTTCATGGTTGCTTGCCTCCTATTTTATGTTCCCTTTCTTTCTTCTGCTTCCTCTGTCTCCCTTGAGCCTTGGCACAAGCAAGGTTTCCTGTAGCTTCACCTGGTACTGAAAAGCTTCCAAGACCCCAGAAGCAGCTGTTGCAAATACAGGTGGCCTGCAGACTGCCACCTGGCCCCCTGCTCTCATGGGAAGAGGGGAGCTAATGCATTGCACACTTCAGGGACCACTGATTGGCCTTAATTTTTTTTTTTTTTTTTTCTTTTGAGACGGAGTCTTGCTCTGTTGCCCAGGCTGGAGTGCAGTGGCCGGATCTCAGCTCACTGCAAGCTCCGCCTCCAGGGTTCACGCCATTCTCCTGCCTCAGCCTCCCGAGTAGCTGGGATTACAGGCACCCGCCACCTTGCCTGGCTAATTTTTTGTATTTTTAGTAGAGACGGGGTTTCACCGTGTTAGCCAGGATGGTCTCGATCTCCTGACCTCGTGATCCGCCCGCCTCAGCCTCCCAAAGTGCTGGGATTACAGGCGTGAGCCACCACGCCTGGCTGGACTTAATTTTTGAACTCTATTTTAAGGCAACCTTTCTCAATTTTTTTTTTCGTTCTAATAAAGTTAATTCTTTCAACTGCTTTTAGATCAAAGGCACTTAGAAGAACAAGAAACTGACAGTAAAAAAGAAGATAGTAGTATGCTTTTGTCCAAAGAAACTGGAGATCTCGGAGAGGACACAGAGAGGTAACAGGAAAAGCTGGACTTTTGAAAGGATTTTAAAAATTGTATTAGTTTATATTAGTTTTTTTTTAATATTGACAAATAAGAAAGGAAAAAAGTGATCCTCTTTCATACTATCCTAATGGCCCCTATTCCTAAAGGGTTACGTTTTTTTGCTTTAAAAATGTTTAATTGTGATACAATGTATGTAACAAAATTTACCATCTTAACCATTTTTAAGTGCAAGGTCCAATCACATTAATAAGTATATTCACATTGTTGTGCAAGTAATGTCCCAGACCTTTTCATCTTGCAAACTGAAACTCTATACCCATTTAAAAACTCCCCATTTTCGCCGGGCACGGTGGCTCACGCCTGTAATCCCAGCACTTTGGGAGGCCGAGGTGGGCGGATCACGAGGTCAGGAGATCCAGACCATCCTGGCTAACATGGTGAAACCCCATCTCTACTAAAAATACAAAAACTTAGCCGGGCGTGGTGGTGCGTGCCTGTGGTCCCAGCTACTCGGAGGCTGAGGCAGGCAAATGGCGTGAACCCAGGAGGCAGAGCTTGCAGTGAGCCAAGATGGTACCACTGCACTCCAGCCTGGGCGACAAAGTGAGACTCTGTCTCAAAAAAACAAAAAGCAAGAAAAAAAACTCCCCATTTTCTCTTCTTCCCACACCCTGGCCACCACCATTTTGCTTTTTGTTTCTGAGTTTCACTACTGTTGATACTTTACATAAGTGAAATCATACAGTATTTGTCTTTTTGTGACTGGCTTATTTTAACTTAGCATAATGTCCTCAAAGTTCATCCATGTTGTAGCATGTGTCAGCGTTTCCTTCCTTTTTAAGGCTGAGAAATATGTTTCATTTATCCAGTCGTCTTTTGATGGATATTTAGGTTGATTCCACCTTTTGTTATGGTGAAGAATTCTACTGTGAACATGAGTGTATGGATATCTCTTTGAGATCCTGCTTTCAATTCTTTTGGATATATACCCAGAAATGGTATTACTGGATCATATGGTAATTCTATTTTTAATTTTTTGAGAACTGCCACACTATTTTCCATAGCAGCTGCCTCATTTTACAGTCCCACCAACAGTGCACAAGGGTTTCAGTTTCTCCACATCCTTGCTAACACTTGTTATTTTCTCTCTCTTTTTGTGGGGGTGGAGGCTTTTTTTTTTTTAAATATAGTAGCCATCCTAATGGGTGTGAGGTGGTGCCTCACTGTAGTTTTGATTTTCCCTTCCCTAATGATTAGTGATTTTGAACATCTTTTCATATGCTTCTTGGCCATTTGTATATCTTCTTTGGAGAAATGTCTAAGTTCTTTGCTCTGTGTGTGTGTGTATGTATGTATGCATATGTGTGTGTGTGTATGTATACATATATATATGTATGATCTATATATATACAGGTATATATGTATACATATATGTATGATAGCTATATATACATATATATGTATGATCTGTCCCTCTCTCTCTCTCTCTCTCTATATATATATAAATTAGAGATGGGCTCTATGTTGCCCAGGCTGAACTTGAAGTCCTAGGCTCAAGTGATCTTCCTGCCCCATCCTCCCAAGTTGCTGGGATTACACCTGCAAGCCACCATGCCTGGCTCTTTGCCTATTTTTTAATTTTTTATTTTTTGCCTATTTTTAATTTGTTGTTATTTTCTCTTGAGTTGTTTTTAGGGTTTTGTTTGTTTATTTTTACTTCATTTTGTTAGGCAAACACAGTTTCAGTCTCCTTCAAAACATTTTAGTTAGAGGCCTTAGAAGAGAAAATGGGGGCAGTCATCCAGACAATTCAGTCTAAAAGTACAAGGTTGCCTCAAGAAACCTGACTTTGTTCCTGATTTGGAGCTCTCTTTTTACCTGTGTTGTAGGGTAAACTACTTCAGCTCACCTCCTCTGTCTTATTATTCGGGGCCAGGACTAGGTTAAGGTGAGCTCAGGAGATACACTCCTTGGATACAAAATTGAAGGGAGCAACAAAAAAACTCAGTAGCAAGATAAGTAATATTTTAGTGCAATTTTTTTTTTTTTTTTTTTGAGACAGAGTCCCACATTGTTGCCCAGGCTGGAGTGCAATAGGGCATGAACACCGCTCACTGCAGCCTTGACCTCCTGGCCTGAAGTGATCCTCCTGCCTCAGCCGCCAAGTAGTTGGGTCTACAGGCTCATGCCAACATGCCTAGCTAATTTTTGTATTTTTTGTAGAGATGGGGTTTTTGCCATGTTGCCCAGACTGGCCTTAAACTCCTGAACTCAAGTGATCCACCCACCTTGAACTCCCAAAGTGCTGGCATTACAGGGCCGGGCACAGTGGCTCACACCTATAATCCCAGCCCTTTGGGAGGCCGAGGTAGGTGGATCACTTGAAGCCAGGAATTTGAGGCCAGCCTGGCCAGCATGGCAAAACCGCATCTCTACTAAAATTATATTTAAAAAAAATTAGCCAGGCATGGTGGCACACACCTGTAGTCCCAGCTACTCAGGAGGTTGAAGCAGGAGAATCGCTTGAACCTGGAAGGCGGAGGTTGCAATGAGCTGAGATGGTGCCAGGGCACTCCAGCCTGGGCAACAGAGCGAGATTCTGTCTCAAAAAAAAAAAAAAAAATTAAGCTCTTTTTATGTGATCAAAAGTTAGCTACTGTTATTGTTGTCTCTTCCTTTTCCAAAAGGGCCAGCAGTGCTGACGACAGATAGATGCTCCACAGATGCTCAGTCATCTCAGTGCTGTGAATGATCAATCTAGGCACCAAGCCAGAGTGGAAGATATTTTTTCAGATGGGCAGGATTTTCAGGCCTTCTTAAAATACTCTACCCTGCATCTTCTAGCCTTTTCTTGGGAAAACATGTAGGAAAGCATGTATAGTTCTAGCCTCAGGTAGAAAACTGACTCAGTGACCTAGAATTGAGAACAGAGTCTACCATCAGACTTGGGGAAGCAGTGATCTTAATAGGTGCTAAGGCTTTTTGTCAAGGGGTTAAAGGACTGTTTTAGTGCATATTTCTTCTTTCTTTTTTCTTTTTTTTTTTTTTTTTTTTTTTTTGAGACAGTCTTACTCTGTTGCCCAGGCTAGGAGTGTAGATCTCGGCTCACTGCAGCTGCCACCTCCTAGGCTCAAGCTATTCCCCTGCCTCAGCCTCCCAGGTAGTTGGGATTACAGGTGCATGCGACCATGCCCAGCTGATTTTTGTATTTATAGTAGAGATGGGGTTTGACCATGCTGGCCAGGGTGGTCTCAAACTCCTAACCTCAGGTGATCCACCCACCTCGGCCTCCCAAAGTGCTGGGATTACAGGTGTGAGCCACCGCGCCCGACCAGTGCATATTTCAGTCAGATCTAAGTGACCTCTATGACTCCAAACACAATCTCACTGAACTCTCATTTTTTCATATGTATAGTGAAAGCACAGGTTTTACGGTCCCTTTCTACTCTAAAGTGTTATGCATCTTTGTCAAGGGAGATGGGAAATGACTGTTGTCTCCATCCTCTTCACTTGTCCTTGAACAGAGCTCACTCTACTCTGGATGAGGACCTGGAAAGATGGCTGCAGCCACCTGAGGAGACCATGGAGCTACAAGACCTTCCCAAGGGCTCTGAAAGGTTATTGTTCCCCAAGAGGGAGTCCTTTTTTTCTTTTTTGGGAAGTGGGGCTAAGTTTTAGACTTCTTGGAGAATGAATGCCTGGTGATGGCATTACATTGATTTAGATAAGCCAGTCCTGACTCCACCTGTCTGCACTCATATTTGCCCCTCTTCCTCTGACCACCCACAGTACTCAAGATATTGATTAGCAGATTCATATCAGTATAGACAGAGGCTTCTAAGTTTGCTGTATCTTGACCCTGCTACCTTTGACATTTTCATCAGTCATTTGAATGAAATCAGAAAAGGCATGCTTATCAAATTTTTAGATAACACAAATCTAGGAATGAATGCTGATGTGATGAGTAATAGTCTGAGGATTCAAAATCATCTTGACAGGTGGAAATGTTAGATTCTGTAAAGGATAAAGGTCAAAGATCCAAAATTACAGAATGTGTGAGACCTGGTCTAATTTAAGTTTTCATCAGAAGCTTCTGCTCACTATAATTTTACTGAGGGCAAGAAGTATGTCTTATTTTTGTATGCCCAGTACTGAGCCATGCATCTTGAGACATGATGAGAAGTCAAGAAATTCTTCCTGAGGAAGGCATGGGCAATGACTCTGTGAGGCCTGTTTGATGAAGTGCTGAAAAGGTCAATGCAGCATTGATGCTGGATATATAGAAATGTACTGTCCAGATGACAGTAATATGCTGCTTAGAGGAGTCCTAGGACCCATGTGGGGCTCCATTCTGGGCGTCACATTTTAAAAGGGATATTAACAAACACGAGTGTGGCCACAGAACAGTCAGAGATCTGGAAACCATGTCATATGAGAACAGCTGAAGGAGCTGAGAAGCTCAGCCTGAGAAGAGCAGATGGAATGGAGAATTTGATAGCTGCCCTCAAATACCTGAAATATTGTGAAGTGAAGAGAGTCAGCTTACTTTTCTGCCCCAGAAGACTGATTAGTGACTAGAAATTGCAGAGTAACAGATTTTTATTCAGTAAAGCACAAACCTAATAGCCATAGCTATCTGATAAAGGGAACAGCTGCCTGCCTTTACACTTACTTTAGTAATGGTTACTGCTGCTCAGGCAGTGGCTGGATGATTCCCTGTCTCGGGCATTTGAACGGGGGCAGAAGATAACCCAGAGGCCTCCTCCAACTCTTGAGCCTGTGATTCTATTAGTGGGAAAATATTAAGAGGGGAAAAATCCTTTTCACTGTAGCTGGCTTTATTTTCTCTCTCATTTTACATATTTTGTTTTGACTATCCACCACATGAAAACAGGATAATTTCTAAACAATGTTATTTTGGTTCAACCAGCATCCACCGAGCACTGACAATGTCCAAAGCACTGTGCTAGGGGCTGGAGGTACCACGAAGAGGGATAAGATGGCTCTGCCTATAAGGAGTTTCCAGTTGGGTCGAGGGGATGGTTTCTGCTTAATAGATTGACAAACGTGGTCTTAAATTTTGAGGTACTTAAATTATTTACATATTTCACTTAGGAGAGAGTTTCGGGAAATGAAGATAAGATGATAAAATAAATGATGGTTTTGAAAAGGACACCAATCAAAATTTAAGCAAAATGCCTTTTTTTTCCTTTGAGGCAATGTAGCATAGTGGTTGAAAGCAGAGTCTAGGGCATACTGAGTCTGAGGTCAGATTCCAGCTCTAGGAATTATTAGATGTGTAATTTAACTTCTGTGTGCCTCAGTTTCCTCATTGCTTAATGGGGATGGCAGTGGTAACTACCTTATATAGTTATAATTAAATGAGTTAAATTATAGCACTTAAACCAATGCCTGGTCCATAGAGAACACTCTTGTTAGTGCTAGCTATTATATTTTTGTTGTTGTTTTTTTTCTTTTGTTTTGAGTACAGTCCTGTTTTCTTGGCTGTTGTGCATATGTTTTGATTCCCCAAATCGTTGTTACAGGGAGACAAATATCAAAGATCAAGAAGTTGGTGAAGACAAGAGAAAAAGGGAAGATAGCATCACGCCAGAGAGAAGGAAATCAGAGAGTGTTCTAGGGACTTCTGAAGAAGGTATGAATTAATGAGTGTTTATAATGTAGTCTGTAGTCCTTGGGCTTTGATGTGCATCAAAGTTATTTAGAAATGTTTCCCAGATGCTATACATAATCCTCCTGCCTTTGAGAATTTATTTTTCCCTGCAGTTCAGCCCAGGTTTTCTGTTAATTGCCAATCATAGCTTTATCACAAAAACAGTAATAACATCCAATTCTATTTCCAAAGCAAGCTTTTGCCCAGTGTCATCATCATTATCTTGCACATGGTCTGGAGAGACGTTTGCTTTTTTTTTTTTTTTTTTTTAAGACAGTTTCACTCTTGTTGCCCAGGCTGGAGTGCAGTGGCATGATCTCAGCTCATCGCAACCTCTGCCTCCTGGGTTCAAGTGATTCTCCTGCCTCAGCCTCCCCAGTAGCTGAGATTGTAGGTGCGTGCCACCACGCCCAGCTAATTTTTGTGTTTTTAGTAGAGACGGGGTTTCACCATGTTGGCCAAGATGGTCTCAATCTCTTGACCTCAGGTGATCTGCCCACCTTGGCCTCTCAAAGTGCTGGGATTACAGGCGTGAGCCACTGCATCCAGCCAATGTTTTGCTTCTAATTGTCCAACATCTTCAAAAGAGTTTTAAATTTAGCTCACATAGATGCTTCAAAATCCAGTAAGAAATCACATTTATGGACTTTAAATGGAGTCTACAAGTAATGTGAAAATTATAAATTAACCTTAATTTTAAAACTATTTTGATAGAGCTTGCTTCTGATATGCCCTTTATAATGATGCTGTCCCATATTTAAGTTCTTCCTACTCAGGGAAGTAAGAGACATTAACTCTTTCAGATCATCTGGTATTCCTTTCATCCCTTCCTGATTTCCTTCTCATTCTCCCCATCTCTGGCCTGCTTTGTGCCACAGAATGCTGACTCTAGTGGACTGCATCTCCTGCACTTCCTGTTTGCCAATGACAGGCCCCAGCAGAAGATTAAGGGGGCTAGAGAGAAGTTGGGGGTATTACTTTGCCTCCCTGCTTACTTCAGCACCTTGTACCTGGTAGAACTGGTGTCCCTCCACAAGTGCGGCTTCTGTAGGCAGCCCATTCATCCCAATTCCGGCTCTCATTAGGCTCTGGTAACTGACCTCTCATTTCCAACACTCAGTTCCTTCAGACTTAGGCTTCCCACTGCTGCTAATCACTGGATGCCTTGACATTCCTTGTTTGTTCCCTTAACTCTAAATAAACCTCTGTATGTAGTCACTTCATTAAGGATCTTTATTTGAACCAGCCATGGGTACATTCTGTCTCCTCCAGAACCCTGACTGCAATAGGGCCTAGAGCATGTAGATATTTAGCTATTAATAGTATTGATTTCACTGAGAAGATAATACAGGGACTTTGTGAATTAGTGTCATTAGTGTCCATTGCTGTGGCAGAAAACTATAGAATGTTAGGAGGGGAACCCATAAACTGTGTTTTTAGAAAGAGTCTATCTGGCAGAATATAACGACCATTGTAGGTAAAACAGTCTACCCTAAATGAGAGGGAGCACTAATATGAATACTGGCACCCTTTGACCTAGAAAATAATCGTGTTGTTTTTTCCTTCCTCTTATATTTCATCAAGATGAACTAAAACCCTGTTTTTGGAAGCGACTAGGTTGGTCCAAATCATCCAGGTAATGAGATATAAGACATTTGTAGATCAAAAGTCATGTTTATAGACAACAGAAGCAGAATTAAAAACATTTACCAGTGTCTAAATACACATTAATGACAAAGAGTTGAATTTAGACAAAGTTGCTCAATTTTTAAAATGTTACTGTTTATAGTTAATTAAAATGTAAAGTGAAATTAATGCCAACTTTGATTAAATAAGTGATAGAGTCAGCATAAGAACAGTTTTAGGCTGGGCGCGGTGGCTCACACCTGTAATTCCAACACTTTGGGAGGCCGAGGTGGGCAGATCACCTGAGGTCAGGAGTTCGAGACCAGCCTGGCCAACATGGTGAAACCCCGTCTCTACTAAAAATACAAAAATTAGCCGGGCATAGTGGCAGGTGCCTGTAATCCCAGCTACTTGGGAGGCTGAGGCAGGAGAATCACTTGAACCCAGGAGGCAGAGGTTGCAGTGAGCCGAGATTACGTCATTACACTCCACCTGGGGGACAAGAGCAAGACTGTGTCTCAAAAAAAAAAAAAAAAAAAAGAACAGTTTTAATATGGAGAGAATACAGAAGATGCTGCTGTGAATTGCTTTTTAGTAATTTTGCCTTTCCATGACACACTGTTGGTCATAATCGCCCTTGATTATAAAGATCAAAATCCCTTTCCCTTGAATTTAATTGAGTAGAAAGAGGATGTGGTTTGTGTCTTTGAAAAACATACACACCAACTTGAAACTTCCTTTTTTGTTCTTTAAAAAACATGTGCATAGGATAATCGTGCTGGATCAGAGTGACTTGTCAGACTGACTGTAATTGGATCGTAGATGGACTCCTGGCCTAAGTTTTAAGTGTCCTGGTTGTGAGCTACTTTCTTCTCTTTCTGCTTCAGTTGCTATCAGGGCAGCAGTTCCAGTTCTGTAAGTCTCCCTTTGTTCAGCTGCCACAATGGACATCATCGTTTGGCCCTCTCTGTTAGCAGCACATTCAACCATTTGTTTTCAGTCAGATTTCTGAAAAGTGAGAGGTAGTTTTGATTGTAAAAATTTTTGGTTGTGCCTAGAATGGCTTTGGTTTTGTTGATGTTAATTTTCAAAAACTTTAACTCTTGTTATATAATAAAATGTTTACTTTTAATAACAGATTTCGCTGTGTAAGATATATTTCTGAATTTGAGTTATTGGGAGTTGTGGGGAGAACTGCCATCCAAAGAGGCTTCAATTTCTGACAAATATGCAACTACTGCTACCACCCATTATACATACTGGTACCAGTCATCTGTGTCTCATAACAGAACTACAGCTGAGAGTGCCATATTCCTATTCCAGCTAGAATTGGCTCACATAATCAAAGTATAGGTAGTGGCCAGATGTGGTTCACGTCTATAATCCCAGCACTTTGGGAGGCCAAGGCAGGAGGATTGCTTGAGCCCAGGAATTCGAAACTGGCCTAGGTAACAGAGGGAGTTCCCTGTCACTATAAAACATTAAAGAATTAGGCAGACATGATGGTGCATGTCTATAGTCCTAGCTATTTACAAGGCTGAGGTGGGACGATCACTTGAGCCCAGGAGGTTGAGGCTGCAGTGAGCCATGATTACACCACTGCACTCCAGCTTGGGTGCAGAGTGAGACCCTGTCTGGAAAAAAAAAAAAAAAGTAAGTACAGGTAGCAATAAAGTCCTAAGATAGTTTGAACTCATTAAGGTGAACAAATATTATCTCCATATATTTTGTATTGTACCACTAAGATCATAGCATTGTCTCTAATTTAGCCTGTTGTAACCACTAGCCAGATGCACATGTGCAGTTTTTTTTTTGTTTTTGTTTTTTGTTTTTGTTTTTTTTTTGAGACAGAGTCGCTCTGTCACCCAGGCTTGAGTACAGTGGTGCGATCTTGGCTCAATGCAACCACCAACTCCCAGATTCAAGTGATTCCCCTGCCTCAGCCTCCTGAGTACCTGGGACTACAGGCGCATGCCACCATACCCGGCTAATTTTTTGTATTTTTGGTAGAGATGGAGTTTCACCGTGTTAGCCAGGATGGTCTCAATCTCCTGACCTCATGATCCGCCTCCCTTGGCCTCGTGAAGTGCTAGGATTACAGGTGTGAGGCCTGGCCATGCAGATTTTTTATATACCTTCACCTACCTCCAGTTTGAAATCTTCATGATGAATAAAAACATTTTACTTTCTTTTTTTTTGAGACAGAGTCTCACTCTGTTGCCCAGGCTGGAGTATAGTGGTACCGTCTTAGCTCACTATAACCTCTGCCTCCTGGGTTCAAGTGATTCTTGTGCCTCAGCTTCCCGGGTAGCTGGGATTACAGGTTTGCACTACCACAGTGCACACTATCACACCCAGCTAATTTTTGTATTTTCAGTAGAGATGGAGTTTCACCATGTTGGCCGGGCTGGTCTCGAACTTCTGACCTCAAATGATCCGCCTGCCTTGGCCTCCCAAAGTGCTGGGATTACAAGCGTGAGCCACTGTGCATGGCCATGAATAAAAACATTTTCTTAGAAGCTATGTGCTGTTGTGCAGTACTAGTCAGCTAACATTTTATTATTCTGTCTTGGTGAGTAAATAGTAGGTCTTTTGTTTGTGAAAACTGAATAGTTCTTATTGTAGATGGTTATATTCATACTTCTTTGCACTCAGAAATTTTAGCCTGCACAGATAAGATAAGAAGATATAAATCTATTTGACCATTTTAAAGTAAGGAAACAGTTGCTTGCTGTTGTAACCAGAGAAAAAACACCCGAAAACGAATTAGTTTATAAATAATACTAGGTAAAGAAAAGTTTGGTTTTCTTAGAGGCAGGATCTCACTTTGTTGCCTAGGCTGGAGTGCAGTGGCACGATCATGGCTCACTGCAGCCTTGAACTCCTGGACTCAAGCGATCCTTCCACCTCAGCCTCCCAAGTAGCTCGGACTACAGACATGGGCCACCACACCTGGCTTTTTTTTTTTTTTGAGATGGAGTCTCTCTGTTGTCACCTGGTCTGGAGTGCAATGGCATGATCTCGGCTCACTGCAACCTCTGCCTCCCGGATTCCAGCAATTCTCCCACCTCAGCCTCCCAAGTACCTGGGATTACAGGTGCCTGCTACCACACCTGGCGAATTTTTGTATTTTTAGTAGAGATGGGGTTTCACCATGTTGGTCAGGCTGATCTCGAACTCCTGACCTCAGGTGATCCACCCGCCTTGGCCTCCCAAAGTGCTGGGATTACAGGTATGAGCCACTGTGTGCGCCTGGATTTTTTAAAACAATTTTTAGGAGAGATAAAGTCTCCCTACGTTGCCAGGTTGGTCTCAAACTCCTGGGTCAAGTGATCCTCCTGCCTCAGCTTCCCAAAGTGCTGGGATTACAGGTGCGAGCCACTGCTCCTGGCCTGGGTGAAGAAAATTTAAAGGATACAAGGATTTAAAATACACCATCTTCCTCTCATAAAACATATTCTAATCGATGAGACAAAACCAACATATGTGCAAATGTAAGGACCAATAGCAGACATATCATGATAAATGATGAGCTATATTATTATGGTATTAATTATTAGTATTCATAAAGGCTACAAGTCCTAGTATACAAGTTCCTGCTGATAAGGACTGTAATCTCCTTTATTCAGAGTAGACTCTTCTGTCTGGCCAGTGACTGTAATATTGGCCAATATTAACAATTATAATGTTGGCAGGTATTATTTATTGGTTATAGAGCAACTGTGATATGCCAGTTACCTTATAAACATTAATCCTTTTCTTGCACATAGCAGTCCCACTGTGTTTTCTTTTCTCTCCCTTCCCTTCCCTTCCCTTGCCCTTCCTTCCCTTCCCTTCCGTCCTCTTTCAGATGGAGTCTCACTCTGTCAACCAGGCTGGAGTGTAATGGCACAATCTCGGCTCACTGCAACCTCTGCCTCCTGGATTCAAGCAGTTCTCTCACCTCAGCTTCTGGAGTAGTTGGGATTACAGGTGCATGCCAGCACACCCAGCTAATTTCTGTATTTTTTAGTAGAGACGGGGTTTCACCATATTGACCAGGCTGGTCTTGAACTCCTGACCTCAAGTGATCCGCCTGCCTGGGCCTCCCAAAGTGCTGGGACTATAGGCGTGAGCCACCGTGCCCGGCTACTGTGTTTCTTTAGTATGCGTCTTCTCCCACTCTCATCATCTGTTTCAGACTTCCATCCTTCACTTTGCATAAACTCTTAACAGATGACTTTACCTCCAACTTTACAGAAAAAATAGAAGCCATCAGATGGGAATGAACTCAGCTGCCTGCCACCAAACCAAAACTACTAACATGGCCACATCTATCTGTGTAGAACAGAACAACAGTTGTAGGTGAAGCAGTCTGCCCTGCACTAGAGATGGACTTACTCTACACCTATTCTTTTCACTTTCCTTCCTGTTATACTGAAGGAGGTGTCTCTCTTCCTGTCCTTGGCCAATATCATCTTTTTTCCACTCAGGGTTATCCTTCCCAGGTTATCATTTCTCTTTTCAGTAGCTTCAACCCACCCCTCATTTTTTTTGAGACAGAGTTTCACCATGTTGCCCAAGCTGGACTCAAACTCCTGGGGTTGAGTAATCCTCCTACCTCAGTTTCCCAAGGTGCTGGGACTACAGGCTCTTGTCACTGAGCCTGGCTTCTTTTCTTTTCATCAGCATTAACACACTTGGATTTTCCTATCTTTAAAAAGCATTTCCTGGATCTCACCTAGTTTTCCAGCTACTGTCTCATCTCTCTCCTCCCATTGCAACAAGAGTTCTTGAGAGAGTTGTCTACACCTGCTATCTTTAGTGCCTTACCTCCCACTAGCTCCTCAGCCCATTAGAATCTGAATTCTACTTCCGTTCTCTCGCAGTCATTTAAGATCACAGTGACACAGAGCCGGGCGCCATGGCTCACGCCTGTAATCCCAGCACTTTGGGAGACCAAGGCAGGTAAATCACCTGAGGTCAGGAGTTTGAGATCAGCCTGGCCAACATGGCAAAAGCCTGTTTCTACCAAAAATACAAAAAAAAAAAAAAATGAGCTGTGTACGGTGGTGCATACCTGTAATCCCAGCTACTCAGGAGGCTGAGGCAGGAGGATCGCTTGAACCCAGGAGGTGGAGGTTGCAGTGAGCTGAGATCCTGCCACTGCACTCCAGCCTGGGCAACAGAGCTTGACGGTGTCTAAAAGAAAAAGAAAAAATGAAAAAAATCACAGCGACTCTTACTCCTAAATCTGATGGACACTTTGGCCTCCTTGTCATTTGCTCTTTACCTATTCCCTTGGCTTTCCTGATGTCACCCTCTGGTTTGCCTTCTATCTCTGTTGATTACTCCACCTCAGCCTCCTTTGGGGGTTCTACCTCTATCTTTTCTCACTGCAAGTTCTTCTAAGAGACCTTGTTCACTCCCATGGCTTCAGTTAGTGTCTATATATATATATACTGACAGCTCCCAGATTTGTGTTGTAGTCTAGGACTAGATTTCTCTTCTTAGCTCATATTACTACCCATATATTTGATGTCTCCATTTGGACTGAACTCATAGTCTTAACTTTCTCCACCTCCAGCATTCCCCTTCCATTCAGTGGTATTGCTGTCCAGTCAGCCACTCAAACCAGAAACCCAGGAGTCATCCTTGACTCTTCTGCCGTTCCTTTACTCCTTACATAAAAAAAAAAAAAAAAAAAAAAAAAATCAATCAGGCCAGGTGCTTTGGCTCATATCTGTAATCCTAGCACTTTGAGGGGCCAAGGTGGGGGGATTGCTTGAGGCCAGGAGTTTGAGACCAACCTGGTCAACATAGCAAGATCCTGTTTCTATAAAATATTTAAAAATTAGCCAGGTGTGGTGGCATGCGCCTATAGTCCTAGCTACTCGAGAGGCTGAGACAGGAGGATTGCCTGACCCTAAGAGTTCAATGCTGCAGTGACCCATGATTGTGCTACTGTACTCTAGCCTTGGCAACAGAGCAGGACACTGTCTCAAAAAAAAAAAAAAAAAAAATCAATCATTGGCAATGCACAGTGGTGCACACCTGTAGTCCCAGCTATTCAAGAGGCCTCCAAAATCTATGTCCTTTATGCCCATTTCTTTCCATTTCTATTGCCACTGCACTAATCCAGACTATAATTAATTCCTCCCTGGACCATTGCAACAGCCTCCTGAAGTGGCTGCTTCCATTCAGTCTCACATTCAACAGATATTTTTTGAATGACTCCTATGTTCCACGTACTACCTTAGGTGCTGGGGTGATAGCGAACAAAGCAGAGTCCCTGCTGTCCTGGAGTTAAATGAACAAATGGTAAAAGCTATGAAGAAAACAAATAGGTTAAAGTGATAATTGGGTTGGGGAGCAACTTAACATTAGCTAGGGCTATTCAAGGGAAAGTTGCTCTGAAGAAGTGACCCTTGAGCTTTGATTGGAATGATGACAAGGAGCCAGTCTTGTGACTCTGGAAGATGAACATGCCAGCAAGGGAATGGCAAGTGCAAAGGCCCCACAGGAAACACCGTATTAGAGCAGCAGAAGGCCGGTGTGGTGGTGGGGGTTAATCTGGGGGGAGGCTGGTAGAGTAGAATAACCTGTAGGGAGGCTGATAGGAGATGAAGTGAGGCTGGAGACTGAGCAGGGAAATTACAGACCATGGTAAAAAGTGGAAATCCAGTGGAAGGTTCTAAGTAAGGGGACAGAGTGGGGTAAAACAAACTGAGCTACATTTTTTAAAGATTTCTTTAATACTCTCTCTCCTCTAATTTTTTCTCTACTTACTCTCTCTCCTCTAATTTTTTCTCTACAATGATCTTTCTATCATGAAAAAATAATTGTTTTATTTCCTTGTTAAGATCTTTGCCCATAGCTCTTAGACATAACTGGATTCCTCTCAGTTCTTCAAATACATCATGGCACATGCTGTTCTCCCTGCCCAGAATGTCCTTCCTCATAGGGACCTCATTATTCAGTTCTTAAGTTGTTTACACTTCACTTCCTCGGAGAGTTTTCCTGAAGTCTATGAACCTTAGAGTAGATTAGGGCCCTCTGTAAGATACTCCCATTTTTCGTTGCCTGCCCTCTCCCTGCCAACACACATAACCACTTTTTTTGTTGGTTTGTTTCTGAGATGGAGTCTTGCTCTGCCGCCCAGGCTTGAGTGCAGTGCCGCAATCTCAACTCACTGCAACCTCCACCTCCTGGGTTCAAGTGATTCTTCTGTCTTAGCCTCCCAAGTAGCTGGAACCACAGGTGCGTGCCACCACCCCCGGCTAATTTTTTGTATTTTTAGTAGAGACAGGGCTTCACCATGTTAGCCAGCATGGTCTTGATCTCCTGACCTCGTGATCCACTAGCCTTGACCTCCCAAAGTGCTGGGATTACAGGCATGAGCCACTGCGCCCAGCCCATAACCACATTTTTATTTCATAGCATATAACATACTTAAAAGCCAATAGAATGTTCTACCACCACCTGTGGAACTTACATACAACTGTAAGTTCCACAAAGCCAGGGATCATGTCTGGGTTGTTCACTGAGGTATCCCCAGCTCCTGGCACAGAACCTGCACATATTAGGTGCTCAACAAATATTTGTTAACTGAGTATTTTTAATCTTCACAATAACACTAAAAGTTGGATATTATTATCACTACTTACAAAAGAAGAGACTACCCAAAGAGGGTTCCATGACCTTCTCAAGATCATATTAAACATTAATTTGCATACTTACAGTAAAACACAGTAGCTTATGTTGGGGTGTCAGACAAGCAAACCCTGCCTCAGCCCTTCCACCAACAGCTTACCCTGAGATTATAGTTTAAGAGTGCCCTAAGCAAAGTTTCAGGATTGTGAAAGTGAACCAAGGGCCAACTTCAAGTTAAAACTTACTGCTATGGTTTGAATGTTTATCCTCTTGAAACTCAGGTTGAAATTGAATCCCAGTGCAACAGTATTACGAAGTGGGCCTTCAAGAGGTGATTGGGTCATGAGCACTCAATCCTCTTGAATGTATTAACCCATTAATGGATTAATGGGTTATCATGGAAGTTGACTAGTTATAAAAGCCACTTTGGTTCTCTCTTGTGACCCCCTTTTGCCCTGTGATGCCTTCTGCCATGTTATGATGCAACAAAAAGGCCCTCACCATATGTGGCCTCTCGACCTTGGACTTCCCAGCATCCAGAATTGTAAGAAATACAATTTTTTCTTTTTTCTTTCTTTTCTTTTTTCTTTTTTTTTTTTTTGAGACAGAGTCTCACTCTGTTGCCCAGGCTGGAGGGCAGTGGCGCTATCTCGGCTCACTGCAACCTCCACCTCCCAGGTTCAAGTGATTCTCCTACCTCAGCCTCATAAGTAGCTGGGATTACAGATGTGTGCCATCATGCCTGGCTAGTTTTTGTATTTTTAGTAGAGATGGGGTTTCACTATACTGGCCAGGCTGGTCTCAAACTCCTGACCTCAAGTGATCCTCTTGCGTTGGCCTCCCAAAGTGCTGGGATTACAGGCATGAGGCACTGTACCTGGTCAAATGCACCCTTTTATTGCCTATACAGGGCAGATAGCTCTCCCTGCCGTCCCCCAACTGGATGTGCTACTACCAAGGTCCAAGTTGGTTAGGGGCAGGTCTCCTGACTCCTACATTTCTTCTTCTTCTTCTTCTTCTTCTTCCTCTTCTTCCTCTTCTTCCTCTTCTTCCTCTTCTTCCTCTTCTTCCTCTTCTTCTCCTTCTCCTTCTCCTTCTCCTCCTCCTCCTCCTCCTCCTCCTCCTCCTCCCTCCTTCTCCTTCTCCTCCTCCTCCCTCCTTCTCCCTCCTTCTCCCTCTTTCTTCTTTTCTTCTTCTTCTTCCTTCTTCTTTTCTTCTCCTTCTCCTCCTCCTCCTTCTCCTTCTTCCTCCCTTCTCCCTTCTCCCTTCTCCCTTCTTTCTTCTTTCTTCTTCTTCTTCTTTTCTCCTCCTCCTTCTCCTCCTCCTCCTCCTCCTCCTCCT